>NC_142134.1:68759848-69062878 GCF_024610735.1 Ursus americanus
CAGAAAAAAGTTAAAAATAAAATAAAATGGTGCACTCAGTTTGGAAAACTATCTGACAATTCTCCAGGTGGTAAAACATAGAGTTGCTATAATACCCATCAACTTACTACTAAGTATATATCTAACAAAAATGAAAACAAATGTCCACAAAAATTTGCACATTAATGTTAATTGCAGCATTATTCATAATAGCCCAAATATAAAAACAACTCAAATATTCATAAGCTGTTGAATAAATTTAAAAAATTGTTCTCTATCCATACAATGGAATATTGTTCAGCAGTAGAAAAGAATGAAGTATTGGTTTATGATACAACATGAATAAATCTTAAAAATAGCTTAATTGAAAGAAGCAGTCACAAAAGACCATATATTATGTAATTCCATTTTTATGAAATGCCACAAATCTATAGATACAGAAAGTAGAATAGTGGTTGTTTTGGGCTAAAGGTGGGGTGGAGATGAGGGTAGGGTGATGAGAGCTAAAGGGTACAAGATTTCTTTTTGGAGTGATGAAAATGTTCTAAAATTGACTGTGACCACATTCAGTGTCCATTTCCACATGTAAGGAGTTCAGAAGTTGTAGCTCTGTCATAACAAGTAAAAAGCTGAACAGATTGAAAAATTAACAACTATTCTTGGATTTGTGAGAGAAGGGGGGTGCACAAGGCAAACCACTTCCCCCAAGATTGTAGAGACAGACAGGCAAATATGAGGATTCATGGCTTACCAGTGCAGAGACTCACAAGCAGAAGCCACCGAGGCAACCAGTGCTGGGATAGGAAAACCTGAAATGTAATTGACAAATCGCCCGAGGCTCAGTGTTGACAACTCTTAGAGTTAAAAACTTCAAGGAAACCCAGTCATGTAGTCCCGCATGATTTTGTGAGATTACAATGAGGAGATTGACCAGGTTCTCACAGTAAACATTTGAAAAAAGTCTCTTCATGCTTCCAGCAGGGGAACAAGAAAAGGAATCATTTTGAAATAAGCTGCCCTCAGGAGGAAATAATCAGCTAGAGACTAACCTGCCTTGGTATTGTTAGAGGCTAATTGAACTAGAGAAAAAGAACTATCAAACATAAGTGTGTTTTAACTTTCTACATGGGAGAAAGGAAATACCCCAATCCATCCCACTCCAGCCATTCTATCCCACCTCAGTGTTGAGGGAAACAAACAAACAAAAAACAACCTAGCAAATATTTGTGAAGTCCACAAACTGTAAGCATAGGCTCACTAAAAGACTGAGACCTAATCATAGGACCATGGAACACTTCCCCTCCCTCTATACCTCATCATCACATTTCCAAAGGCCTATGTACAGAAGTTCCTTTTATATAGAACATCATGTCTAGCTAGCAACAAAAAGTTACAAGGCAAAAAGTTACAATTTGAAGAGATAGAACAAGTGTCAACATCAGATATAGCAGGGATGTGGGCATTACCAGGCAGTTTAAAATAACTGTAATTAGGGGCATCTGGGTGGCTCAGTCGGTTAAGCATCTGACTCTTTTTTTTTTTTTAAAGATTTTATTTATTTATACGACAGAGATAGAGACAGCCAGCGAGAGAGGGAACACAAGCAGGGGAAGTGGGAGAGGAAGAAGCAGGCTCCTAGCAGAGGAGCCCGATGTGGGGCTCGGTCCCAGAACGCCGGGATCACGCCCTGAGCGTGAAGGCAGACGCTTAACCGCTGTGCCACCCAGGCGCCCCTAAGCATCTGACTCTTGATTTTGGCTCAGATCATGATCTTAGGGTCGTGAGATCAAGACACATATCAGGCTCTGCACTCAGCACAGAGTCTGCTAAAAATTCTTTCTCTTCTCTGCAACCCCCCCCCAATTCTTTCTTTCTTATGCTAAGGGCTCTAATGAATAAGGTAGAATTCATGCAAGAACAGATGAACAATATAAGCAAATAGATGGAAATCCTAAGAACCAAAGGAAAAGCTAGAGATCAAGAACACTGTTATAGAAATGAAGGATGCCTTAGAAGGATTGTTAGTCGACTGGACAGCTGAGGAGAGATTCTCTGAGTTAGAGGATATATCAATAGACTCCCTCAAAACTGAAAAGCAAAGAGAACAAAGACTGAAAAATAAAGAATAAATAAATAAAATAAAAAAACTAGAACAGAATTCCCAAGGACTGTAAGATAATTATCAAAAGTATAACATATATGTATTGGAAACATTAGAAGAAGAAGAAAAAGAAAGAAACAGAAGAAGAATTTCAAACAATAATGACTGAGAATTTCCCCAAATTGATGTCAGACACCAAACCACAGATCTAGGAGCTCAGAGAATACCAACCATGATAAATACTAAAAACAACAGCAACAACAAAAACTATACCGAAGCATATCATTTTCAAACTGCAGGAAATTAAAG
Source organism: Ursus americanus (assembly GCF_024610735.1). Taxonomy (NCBI): domain Eukaryota; kingdom Metazoa; phylum Chordata; class Mammalia; order Carnivora; family Ursidae; genus Ursus; species Ursus americanus. Next base: position 68,762,238 of record NC_142134.1, read on the forward strand.
ATTTAAAAAAAATTCCTGTAAGGAGTCAGAGGAAAAAAAGAAAACACCTATGAAGGAGTTAAGACAAGAATTATATCTGACTTCCCCTCAGAAACCATGCAATCAACAGAAGCAAAAGGTAGATTAGCCAATGAGGTGTATGGAAAGAGAACGAAGTTGGAGGACTGACACTATTGAAGTTCAGGACTTCCTGTAAAGCTATAGTAATTGGACAATGTGGTATTGGTGAAAGAATAAACCAATAGATCAATGGAACAAAATAGAAAACCCAAAATAGACACACATAAATATATTCAACTGATTTTTGACATAGGAGCAAAGACAGTGCAATCAAGCAAAGATAATCTCTCCAACAAATGGTGCTAGAACAACTGGCGTTAGAATTAAATACATAGTTCTATGGGACACGTTGCTTCCTAAATGAAGATTATGTTGGCAAAAACCTAGATGACCTTGGGCATGGAGATGACTTTTTAGATACAACATCAAAGGTATGTATTATCCATGAAAGAAATTATGATAAGCTGAACTTTATTAGAAATGACAACACTGCTCTGTAAAAGATAAAGTCAGGAAATGAGAAGACAAGCCACAAACTGCAAGAAAATGCTTTCAAAAGACACATTTGATAAGGAACGATTATCCAAAGTATATGAATAACTCTTAAAATTCAATAATAACAAGCCACCCTCTTTAAAAATTAGGCCAAAGACCTTAATAGACACCTTATTGAAGAAGATATACAGATAGCAAATAAGCATATGACAAGATGCTTCACATCATATGACATCAGGAAAATGCAAATGAAAACAACACTGAGATACCATAAAAAACTATTGGAATGGCCAAACTCTGGCACATTGACAACACTAAATGCTGGTGAGGAGTGGAGCACAGCGTCTCTTATTCATCGCTGGTGGGAATGTACAATTGTATGACCACTTTGGAAGACTTCTTATAAAACTAAATACACTTTTACTATATAATCCTACAATCATGCTCCTTGGTATTACCCAAAGGAATTGAAAATTGTTTTATATCCACACAAAATCCCGCACATAGATGTTTATAGCAGCTTTATTCATAATTGCTTAAACTTGGAAAGAACCAAGATGTCTTTCAGTAGGTCAGTGGATAAGTAAACTGTGGTACATCCAGACAGTGGAATATTCTTCAAAACCAAGAAGAAATGAGCTATCATGCCATGAAAATACAAAGAGGAAACTTAAATGCATATTATCAAGGCTAAAACAGGTATATGATTCCATACTATATGATTCCAACTATATAACTTTCTGGGAAAGTCAAAACTGTGGAAACAATGAAAAGATCAGTGGTTACTAGGAGCTGGGGAGAAGGATGGATAAACAAGTGGAGCACAAAGGATTTTTAGGGCAGTGAAAATATTTTGTATGATACCATAATGTTGGACACCAGTCATTACACATTTATCCAAACCTGTAGAATGTACAACATCAAGACTGAACTATAAGGTAACTATGGACATTGGGTGGTTGTGATGTGCCAATGTAGGTTTATCAATTGGGATAATTATACCACTCTGCCGAGAGATGTTCGTAATGTGTGTGTGTGTGTGTGTGTGTGTGTGTAGATGTTCATATGTGCATGTGTGGGTGCAGAGGATATATGACAAATCTGTACCTTCCTCTCAATTTTGCTATAAACCTAAAACTTCTCTAAGAAAAATAAAGTGATACCAAAACAAAATTGTGGTGATGGTTGCACATTTCTGAGAATATACAAAGAAATCATTGATTTGTATGCTTCAAATGGGTGAATTATATATGTGTGAATTGTATCTAAGTAAAGCTGTTAAAGGACGCTTGAGTGGCTCAGTCAGTTAAACATCTGACTCTTGGTTTTGCCTCAGGTCATGATCTCAGGGTCCTGAGATCAACCCAGCGTTAGGTTCCACGCTCAGTTTGGAGTCTGGTTGAGATTCTCTATACACACACCCCCGCCCCTCACCCTGCTTGCACGCACATGCACACTCTTTCTCTCTCTAAAATAAATAAATAAATCTTTCAATAAAGCTGTTAAAAAAGATACTGCAGCTATTGGAAGGGTAATAAGGGAATACTACAAATAGCTTTACAGTCATAATTTCTAGGAAAAAAGTAAACTAATTTCTTGAAAACAAGCTACAAAAACTCAAGATAAAATTCACATCTTAAATTGCCCTATAGCTATTACAGAAATTGAAAATGTGATTAAAAATTGTCTCTTCCTCCCACTCCCGAAAATCTCCAGACACAATGGTTCATTGCAGAATGAACATTAAAAGAATTGAACATCAATTTTACACAAACACTTGTAGAAACTGGAAGAGAAGGGAATACTTCTAATTCATTTTATGTGGCTAATGTTACATGAACACCAAAATAGGAAAAGAAATAAGAAAGAAATAAGAAAGAAATAAGAAAGAAAGAAAGAAAGAAAGAAAGAAAGAAAGAAAGAAAGAAAGAAAGAAAAGAAAAAAGAAACTATAGATCAATATCTCTCATTAATTTAGACATAAAAATCCTCCACAAAATTTTGGTACATTAAATCCAATTATGCAAAAAAAAAAAAAACAATAACACAAGTTTTGTATGCATGCAGTATGCAAAGCTGGTTCAATATTTGAAAATCAATCAATGCACTTCACTATTACCAACAAACTATGGAAGAGAAATCATACAATCACATCAGTTGAAAAATCATTGGATAAAATTCAACAACTATTTGTGATTAAAACTCTCAGTACACTAGGAATAGAGGGTAACCTCCTCCACTTAATAATGAGAATTTACACAAAATCTACAGCTACTAATATACTTTATATAAAGTAGATATAAATATATGTTTATGGTGTCCTTTCAGAACCAATTTATTTTTCAGTCCTAAATACTTTTATACATTTATTTCAATGACATTTTTGGTGTCCTAACTATATTGTTTCTCTAGATTAGTAGCAATTTTATTTCTTGCTGTGTTTCTTCCTACATGAAAATCCCTATCTACATAAACAAAAGCAGGTGGTATCTAATGTCTTTTGAGTCCAGGCAATGTGCCTGGCATCCCGCTAGATCTTGACACACATTATATGGTTTAATATCTACATCCAGTGTATTTAGTTTCCTATTGCTACTATAACAAAGTGCCACAATATTAGTGGTTTAAAACAATACAAATTTATTCTCTTACGTTTGTGGAGATCACAAATCCAAATGAATCTTGGAAGATTAAAGTCAAGGTGTCAGTCAGCAGGGCTGGTTTCTTCTGGAGACTCTTGATTAGAGAATTTGTTTCCTTGTTTTTCAACTTCTAAGGCCTTCTATGCTCCTTGGCAATGGGTCCCTTCTTTTCATCAGCCCAACCCTTTGCTTGTCATCACACTTCCTTCCACTATCTTTACCTTCTTCACACCCTCTTATAAGGGCCCTTGTGAATACTTCGAGTCCACCTAGGCCATTTAAGATATTCTCTCCCTCTCATGATTCTTAACTTAATCACATCAGTAATGCTATTTTTGTCATATAAAGAAATGTATATACAGGCTCCTGGATTTAAGATGTGAACATATTTGGGGGGGCATATTCTCTCTGCTATAACCACCCACTAGTTAGGCACTTTTGACAGATATTATTTATTGTCCCCCAATATCTATTTCCCCCTTCTTCCATAGTGATAAAAGTTTTCAATGGGCACAGGACAGCCCAGATAAAAATGATATATCACAACTTCTCTTGCAGCTGGATGTGGTCATGTGACTTCCATTGAACAATAAATGTGAACAGTAGAGCTATGACTTGTAGCTGAAAGCCTTTGGAATCAGTGCACAATATTTTATGTTTCCTTCCCTCTGCTATGGCAACCAGCAAAGCTTCAGCCTGAATCCCTGTGTGAAGTTTATACCCACTGGTATTGCCACCAACAACTTCACTGAAATAAATATCAAGCAGAAGCCTTTAGGATTATTAGTTACAAAGAATAATCTAGTCCACCTAATAGAGTACATTTATATAAACATACAGTAATGGAAGTTTCTGGCTACCTATCTAACAGCTATCCTCTTCGCCCTTCTTGGTAACATAGCTTGCTTATGACAAAAGTTGCAAATGTCAGATAATGGCTTTCCTTGTAGCAAGGGCCTGGGCACACAAGCTGATCTTGGCCAACAGAGCACTATGAGAAATCTGTGAGGATGTTTATGGGAAAGGTTCTTCTGTCTAATAAAATATGACCATTTCCCATTTCCCCTTATGCCTTTGTTGTTATCATATGAGTTCATGGTATCTGGAACTGGTATGTTGCATGTTGCATGTTGCCATGTTGCAACTATAGAGGGAACTAAAAAATGACTAAAATTGTCATTGAGAATTGGTTCAAAATCTTTGACATTATTGGGCTACTGAGCCAATTGCTTTATCCACTTTTAATTTGTATTTTGTTACTTAAAACTGAAAGTATATGTCATTTAACATATAGAGACTTTCCCACAAAGCTGATATTTTAGGAACCAAATAGATTTAGATGAATATATTTTCAAATAAATCCCTTGCTAAACAAACTTTCGCTATTCTCACTCCAAAACTGAGGAAATAAATTGCTTCAGATAATGCACAGTCTCTTGATAGTAAAAGCTCACTGGCCAAATCCATGAATTTTTTTGATGATGTTTGGGAGATTTATGGCAGTATACACACATATTACCAAAGTATATTTAAAATTTTATTTAGCATTCACGCTAAGTATAAATATTGACTTCAAAACAAGTGGTTAGTATGACATCTTTAAAACAAGTGGTTAGCATGTGAGCTAGATATTATATACATATATGATACAATGTATATTTTAGACTTGACATTTTGTTATAAAAACAACTTAAGAGAAAACCAGAAAATACTTGTTTTTCCGTTAGGTCTATAAAATTCCATAGAGAAGTATCAGTTGGGTGGAGATAGGGAACAGAGAAGCAGAACAAGTCTTTTGCCTTGTTGAAGATTTCTCATTTTTAAAAATTTATTTGTTTGAGAGAGAGAAAGAAAGAGAGTGAGAGTGAGAGAGAGAGAAAGAGAAAGTGTGTGGGGGGGAAGCAGAAGGAGATAGAGGGAGAGAATACTCAAGCAGACTCCTCACTGAGTACAGAGTCCCATGTGGGGCTGGATCCCATGACCTTGAGATCATGACCTAAGCCTTTTGGGAGTTGGATGCTTAACTGACTGAGCCACCCAGGTGCCCCAAGATTTCTCATTTTTTAATTCAACTGATTTCCAGTCTTCTATAATACTTATATGTAACATTAGCATTTAGTTTATTTTAGAAATATTTAATACTTCTGAGGCATATAAACAATTTGCAAAAATAAAAATACAGAACTTTGGGTTCCATATGTTATGATAGAATACAATATAAACCACAATTTTCCCCCAAACAACTATTTTTAATAATTCTTTGTGAGCAGACAATGCCAATTACAGTTTCAGGGTTACTTAGGTCACTTGGAACTGTAGGCCCAGCATAACCTCCTTTCCAGGAAACAAATCCAGAGAAAAATATAAAACATTTCAGATCAAGGGTGCATATTGACACTCATGACCCAAGAGATTTGTCAAAGTCATGACCAAGAGATCACTTGATTTAGGCTACAGCATAACAATGTGCAACCTTTATTAGGGTAACAACATGTACAAACTTTACTTCAGATGCTCTATCCACTGAGATCATAGAAGCAGTCATTAAATACTACTGGGTGAAACTGTATCAATTTCTAGGTTTTTTTTCCATTTTATTCCATCTCCCTGGTCACTTAACTTCATTTCTGATAGTTACTGGACTCTGAGTTACCATTTAACTGCTCTGCTGTCCAGGAGGAGGCAGATTCAACCTGTATTTCTAGTATGATTAAGGATTGCAGTAATTGCCTCCCTAAAATAAAAAATTATTTGAAAACTAGACCTAGCTTAGGAATAATGTCCAAATGGGTTTGTTTTTATGATTTTTTTTTTTTGAGAGATGAATGACCCCATTCACAACTTGCTATGACAAAGTGTGAGCTTCCCTTAATATGGGGAGGAGATATAAGCTGTCAAAGATAAAGGAACAGAGAACTGGGGAAGGAAAATAACTTTACATAGATAATTAAGAAATAAACTAAATGACTACTACTGAAAGTAAAATTAGAAAAGAGTTTATGTCTTAATTCACACATATTGCATCATTACATTATTTTATATAGTTTAGATGTTATAGAATTCTTGGAAACAAGTTCCCTCCTTTTACAAATACTGATCGATGTTAGAACTAAGCTTCATAAATTATGCACTATATTTTTGCAGCACTAATACTATTCATATTGACTCTGCACATTTTTTCTCTACCTTTGTGGCAAAGACTGCTTTATCAATTCTCATTTTCTTTTTTTCAAAAAACAAGTATAAAAGTAGACTACATTTCCCAGCCTCCTTTGCTGTTGGGTGAGGCCATTGACTGACTTTTGTCAGTAGATTATGTGAACCATTTCTGGACTGGCCAATAAATTCTTAGCTAGTGATCCTCCTGCTTCCCCTCTGAGTAGCCGCTGGGTATAAAGGATCAGGTAGATGGCTCTGAGGTTCTATGGGCACCTGGGTGCCTCAGTTGGTTAAGCAGCTGCCTTTGGCACAGGTCATAATTCCAGGGTTCTGGGATCAAGTCCCACATGGGGCTTCTTGCTCAGCAGGGAGCCTGCTTCTCCCTCTGGCTGTTCTGCTTGCTGCTTGTGCTCTCTCTCCCTCTGACAAATAAATAAATAAAAATCTTTTAAAAAATCATGGGGAAAAAAAAATGGCAGAGCTACAAGATACATGGAGTCTGGGTCTCCAAAAAAAGACATGGAAGTCCTCCCACCATTTAGGAACATCTGCATTAGACTTGACATAAATAAGAAATAGACATTTTTCATGTTAGGACAATAAGATTTTGGTATTTGCTGTAGAAGATGGTATTACTTTCTCTAATCAAAATAATAACTCAGGAGTTGTATGCAAATTATTCTAGTGTCTTCCTATGTCAACTTCAATTAGAGGGAAGACACAAAGTTAGCAAACAAGGAGAATCTTTAAAACTTAAAGGAAAGCCTGTCAGGGAGACTCAGGTAAGTTAGGGGTTCTACAATGTGTACCAAATTTAATGTGTACCAAATATTTTCTAACAGGAAAATTTAATGTGTACCAAATATTTAATGTGTACCAAATATTTTCTAACAGGAAAATTCCACAGATATATATAATTCTGTATGTGCCCTTATTTTACAGTTTTCAGACTAAATACAGAAGCTGCTTGTAGAGCTGATGTCTTTCTAAATTGCTCCACCTTTAAGCTTTGTCCTGCCACTGCATAGAACCACGTGGTTGAGCTATTGAGGCAAAAACAACTTCCCAGATGCCTGTGGGTTGAATCAATAATACGAATGGTCTTTGAAGGAAACGTAAAATACCCAGAGCCTTTATGTTTTAGCTAGTTAACCATTTAAACCACAAACACTTATTTTAAGCACAAGTAAAAGCCAGCATAAAGGAAAACAAGTAACTTTTCTATTACAGTAAAAATTATTATGGCTTCTTTACTTGATCTCTAGCAGGTGAAGGCAGATAGGTGAAAATAAGTCAACTTATTGGGATATATATTTAGGCAGTTGACCTCAATTTAAAAAAATCCATTGTTTACATATAATTAGAGAAATATTTCATTGGTAATCATAGTCAGGCGTGAAATGTATGTATATCAGTTATCTATTACTGTATAACAAAATACCAAAATTGACCAGCCTAAACAATATACATTTATTATCTGAGTTTCTGTGGGGCTAGGAGCCTGGTAACAGCTGAAATGAGTCCTCTGCTTCATGGTCTTTCTCTCTAAGCTGCAGTCAAGGTGCCAAACAGTGCTGGGGTCTTATCTGAAGGTACAACTGGGGAAGGATCAATTTCTATACTTACTTACATGATTGTTGGCAGGATTCAGTTCATTGTTTACTAATGAACTGGGGATCATGGTTCCTTTGGTGGCTGTTGACCAGAGATTGTACTCAGTTTCTTGCCATGTTGGCCTTTCCCACAAGGTGGACTGTTTTATCAAAGCCAGTGGAGAAGAGAGAGAGAGACTACTAGAAAGACAGAAGTGACAATCTTACATAACCTAATCATGGAAGTGTTATCTCATCACCTTTGTTGAATTTTATTCTTTAGAAATGGGTAATGAGGACCAATCCACACTCAAGGGAAGGGCATTAAATAGGGTTCTTCTATCTTAGTTTGCAGTCATTTTGTTGAAATTTAGTGTACAGTTTCTGGTGAATTTTTGTGGACTTTAGTTTTAATGACAGTTTAGCTTTCTGAGTCCTTACAGTGTTATGCTGGTTTTATTTATTTATTTATTTATTTATTTATTTATTTATTTATTTATTTATTTATTTTGGTGCTACTGGGCTTCTGTTCCATCCTTTCCGACATTGACTGTGGAGATAGAAGGCACTTCCTTGGTTTGCCTGCTATTGCTGAGTGACCCTCTGGTGGGGAATTACAGAGGCTCATCCTGGCTCTTCCTTTGCCACTTTGAGGACTTAGTAATGTCAGTTTTTACTGTTTCTATTGTTGCTGGCAGATTAGCTTTGCTGACATCCAGGTTATGGACTGGGGACTCATCAGCCCAGGACTTTGATACTACAAGGGGATCAGAGTGCCAGTTGATCTGGGTTGAGGAGTGGTTGCTGGGGCTCCCTACTATTTAAGACTTCACTTTCCCTGATCTTTTGGCTGGAGAGAGCACAATTTTCTTGTATGTCTTGTACAGTACTTGTTGTTGGTTCTGGGCAACAACCCTCTCTGGCACCCAATCTTGGGTTATAGGGGATATAAAAAGAAAATCCAAAGATATAGCTTTGTTTTTCCTCAAATTTTGAAGTCTCTGGCCAATGTTAAAGGGATCCAAAAGCTGGATCCCTTTAACATTGTCAGTGAAAAAATTTCCAAGGTATTTAGCTCTATTGGGGAGTGGGGCAGAGAAGAGTAAGTGTATGCAATCTCATTCTAGAATCTACAATTATTTAGAAATTATTCAATATGAAACTAAACAAGGTTATAGAAACCTATGGTTCTGTGAATGTTCTCTAGCTTATTCTAGACACTGATAAAAATGTTGACTTACATTTGAAGAGTCTTTTACTCCTATACAAATGCATTCTCTTGGTAATGTGATCTTGACAGAAATCATACCAAGGTGCCTGTTGTTATTATGTCAATTTTACTGCTGAAGGATGCCCAGGAGTAGCCTACAACTGACTATCTATTACACTAAAAGAGTTAAAAGTGGAGTCTCAGTATTCTGACTCCAGATTCTGATTTCTACCAGCAAATTGAGGCAAGAAAGAAAATATTTGCAAGTGGATCAAAAGTATTCAATTTATTAAATTCCTAAATAAATTAGGAGACATTCAAGGAGGTGGTATAATCTAAGATAAGTCTTTAACAATGGGTAGAATGTAGATAGGAATGAATTAGAGGGGCATTCAAGAAAGAAGAATGGACATTAGTAAATGCATAAAGTTGTGATGGTATGAAAGATGTTTTGTTCCGTTTTGCTTATTTATTCTTTATTTTTTTAAAAAATTATTTAGTTGTCAGAGAGAGAAAGTGAACACAAGAGAGGGCAGTGGCAGAGGGAGAATCAAGCTCTCCATTGAGCAGGGAGCCAGATGTGGGCCTCAATCCCAGGACCCTAGATCATGACTGAGATGAAGGCAGATGCTTAACTGGCAGAGATGTCCTTGTTTTGTTCTTTTTAAAGAACTGAGTGGATGGGGTGCTTGGATGGCTCAGTTGGTTGAGCGCCTGACTCCTGGTTTTGGCTCAGGTTGTGGTCTCACAGTCGTGGGGTCAAGCCCCAAGTCGGGCTCCTTGCTCAGCACAGAGTCTGCTTCAGAGTCTCTCTCACTCCCTCTGTGCTTCTCCCCCTTCTCATACTCTCTCTCTCTTTCTCTCTCAAATAAATAAATAAATAAATAAATCCTTAAAAAAAAAAAAAGAAAGAACTGAGTGGTGTGCATTTTGTTTGGAATGCATAGTATACAAAGGATTACCATGAGTAATGCTAAGCTTGGAGACTTGTTGAAGAAGCCTTGAATGCTATCCTAGGAATTGTGTTCCTAATTTGTGAGGCAATGGGGCATCTTGAGTAAGTTCAATAGGGGAGATTTGCTGTTACAGCCATGCCTTCTTGAGAAACATCTGAATATGTAGTATAAGATTATAATACTTATGACAACAGTGGTTTACACAGTAAAAGATAGATGAAATAAAATCTCAGGCTGGCAATAATTCATTTATCAATGCATGATGGTTGAATAGCCCCTGTGCTATGCGTTGGGATAGACATTGTGCTAGACACTAGGTTAGGTGGGTGAATATGACAGGCATAGTCCCTATCCTTAATGAACTTACAGTCTAAAAGTAAAACAAACAAAAAACTCAGAAAATTAAAATAGAGTATGATAAGTGTTATTATAGAAGAAATAGAATACCATGTAAATATAATGAAAAACAAATAACTTAGCAATGATGACTTGAAATCTTTTCCAGAAACTGGTGCCTAATTTGAGCTTTCATATATACTGGTTTTCCCAGAACGGTTCCCATTTAGGCCTATTCCCCTGGTGTAATTATTACTAGTAATGTCTTCTACTCTCAAAAGAATCCCAGAGTTAACAATAAATTATTTTTTTGCCCTGTGTCTAAGTGAAAAGAAAAATGAGTTGTAGTTATCCTGATGAAAGGCTGGGAGTAGAGAATGTTTTAACTATAGTAAGTGACATGTACATAGACCTGGAGGCAGAAGAGAATGTAGCATGCTCAAAGAATACTAATAACAAAATAATTATTCTTTATGAATGTTCAAAAATACAGTGTGATAGGAAACAAGAGCTGATGTTGGGCACTTAGTTGAGCTCCAGACATGGAAACTATAAGAGCTTTCTTAAAGAGTCTGTACTTTATACTAACTATAATGGTAAGTATTTGAAGGACACTAAGAGATGATTAGATTTGACTTTAGAAGTACCACTCTGGTTGGTCTATGAATAATGCATTTTAGGGATTTAAGTAGGATGAAAGAATGACCGTGGTGGAAAAACTAGCTGAAACCTTTCAGAGTAATACCAATGAGACAGGCTAATCTAGGATACTGGTAGTGAGGATGTACAACCAAGAAAGAATTTGAACAGTATTTCATGATTGGAATCTGTAGAAATTGGTGGATTGTTGGAATCTGGGGATGAAGGAAGAGGATAATTAGGGATGGAGCATTCTTTTCTGGCTTAAGTAATTCCATTGGTGGTGTCATTCATGAGCCAAGAAAATGAAAAGAAAAATAGGTATTCAAGATATCTTCTTTTGTAGAACAAATGATTCAATTAAGTGAATGTGATGAATGAAGAATAATACTGCATAACTTATGGTTTATATCCTCAAACATGGATGCTTTGCAAAAATTTCCACTTAGCACATTAAAAGGAAGAGATTGTCCAGGTGCTAATAAGAAGTTGAGTCTGAGACATGTTCAGAATAGTTTAAGAGGAGGAAAAAGTTTAGGTGTTAAAGAGAATTTCACAAATGGTTATGGCTAGCAGACCATTAGAAAGGTCCAGGTGGATTTCAAGGACAGATTAGGACTGCATTTATATAGGTGGGAAGTGTTGCTGAAAGCTATGAAAACCCTATGTAAGGCTGAATTTTCAGAGGTCTAAGGGACAAGATACTGGGCCACAAGATTGTCATGGGGAAGAAGACTGAAGCTAGTTAATATAATTCTAGCCAAATAAGCAGTTTGGGGTCAGCACTTTTCAATGTTGAAGAGCCATCAAAGAAAATTGCTAATTTAATTTGGCCATTTCAAAATGAATGACCTTTGAGAAGACATTTTAAGTAGAATGAAGGAGATGAAAAATCTAATGTAAAACTTGGGGGAGTAAAAGAGTAGTAGAAAAGTAGAAGTGGAGAATATAAATTACCTTTTCAATAGAATTCTTTTCCATGAAGTATAGGGGAAATGACGGTAGGCTAACGGCATAACAGAGATGAAGGATATTCCTTATGAATGCGTGGAATGAAAGCATATTCATAAGCAGGGGAGAACCACTGGAGACGGAAAGCTTCAAAAGAAATTAAGGAAACTAATAGAGTGAGCAAGTTCCATAGACTGGGATAAAAAAATACATAGTATTTATAATACAATAAAGAGAGAGGACAGTTTTCATCTCAGTGATAAGAAAGGTGTAAAAATGGGCTGACAAAAATACATATATTTTAAAGTGGACAGGGTTAAAATAAATGGAGAAAAAGAGATGAATAACATTTATTAAATTTTCCTTATGAGACAGGCTCTGTACTGAGTTTTATCCTTAGTAATTTTCATTAGAACCCTTATAATTATAGGTCTATTTAATCATGTTAGGTTTTATGCAGTGTGTTTTTTTTTTATAAAGTCCAAATCTTAGTAGCTTAATTAAACAAAGTTTTATTGCTTGCTCATGTCAAGGTAAAATATAGTAATTCGGGGACCATCCAGACTCATTTCCCTTGACCATCTGTTGGGTCCATCGCATTCTCCACTGGATGGCATATGGCCAATAGACCAGGGGAAAGGGTATTTATATAGTACTAAGCCTAAAATTTTAGGAGCCAGGCCTGAAAGTGGCATAACTATTTCCAACTACAGTTACGTTATCCCTGACTCACTGTCAAAGCCGGGGTAAGGAGCCTTGCTGGGTGCCTGAAAAGAAAATGAAACGTGGCTTGGTGAACTCATGCCATTAAACATGAGACAAGAAGTATCATAATCTCTATTTTGCATAGAAGGTAACAGACTTAGAGAGGGCTTAATCAACTTGCTAAGGTAACACAGCTAAGTAAGTTAGCTGGTTGAGTCTGGCACTGATTCTCACAGTGTATTAGAATGTGTCATCTGCAGGAGATGATGACAAGGGCCATAGAAGAGAGTGGGCAGGCTTTACAATCTTTTGGAGGGAAAAAAACAATTATAAATGGTATGGGAACAAACTCGTAGAGGAGTTAAAGCTAGAAACATACATCTCTCTTGGATCTGCTTACTCCAGCTTTAAAGGCCCTTTTTAGGAAACTTAGTAGACTTCATTCGTTCATTCATTATTAAAAAATTATTAGACACACATTGCCTATAAGACTCTATTCCAGATGTTTAGTGGGTAAAATAGAGTGTGTGTCCTCATGGAGCTTGCATTTTGGTATGCACAGACAGAACAGTATAACCACAGATGCTGATTTTAACTCATGCCAAAAATTGAAATAATATGTTGAAAGGATATGGGGTAACTTAAAATTAAATAACAAAAACAAAACAACTAAAGAATTAGTACAGAAACTATGGCTGCTTGGAAGATCTATCAAAAAAAAACAAAACAAAACAAAACAAAAAACAAATGAGGAGTTCCCATTCCAGGAAGAGGAATTCTGATTGAATTGCATTATAGACAGACCTGTTGGCTAACGTGACTTAATAGAGAGTCCCAACAAGATTATTAAAAAAAAAAGGTGAGGGATAATTACTTTAAAAAATACTGATATGATTACCGGAAAAATAGAGAACAGATAAATGCAAAAAGTGCAACAACACAAGACAAAAACCAAACGCATCACAGAGCTCCTAAAGAAATTCAAAACTACAAAAATAATTTTCAAACGAACTGTTTCAAAAAGTGATGAATACAATAATGAAATGGAACAGAGCAATAGGATTAACTACTTGGGAGGAGAAGGAATCTACTTTAGATAGTACCTGAAGGAAAGCTACTCTCACTGAAGTAGCATTTAAGATGGGCCCCGAAGAAGGAAGAGCCAGGGACACACCTAATGAGAGAGGAAATAAAAAGTACAAGGATCCTGAGGCACGGTGCTTTTTAGGACCAGAAAATGTGCTACTATGGCTAAAATGTAAAAAGGACGTGAGTAGCAGGAAAGGAACGAGGAAGTATGAGGAACTCATAGAGTTGGGATAGATTGGTAAATGTGGGTTTAATTCAAGGAACTGTTATCATTTAAAAGAAGAGCATGTTAACTCATGTGTCAAATGAGTGAATTTTTAAAAATTTTAAATGCAATTAACTTATTTTTTAAAGTTTTATTTATTTAACAGTGAGAAAGAGCACAAGCAGGGAGAGCAGCAGAGGGAAATAGAGAAGAAATAGCAGGCTCCCCACTGAGCAGGGAGCTCTATGCCAGGCTGGCTCCCAGACCATGACTGAAGCTGAAGGCAGACGCTTAACCGACTGAGCCAACCAGGTGCCCTGTGAATTTTTTTTTTAAAGGAAATAAAAATTCCTTTTGCCTTTTATCTACTCTACTCCCACCAATTCTGTTTCTACTGGAATTTCATCATAAGAGCAGCCCACTTTGGGAGTTGCTAGTCACTGGTGGTAGTCTTAAATGCTTACCAGCTCTTTTGGGCAAGAACCTTTCTGTTCACAGAGGTAACTAACTAATTTGGAAGGGAAAAAAAAAAAGAGAGAGAGAGAGAGAACAACAACAACACAACAACAAAACCCAGCCTTTTCCTTGAAATAACTCAACCTGAGGTCAGTATTGAGTGAGTCACTTCTTACCCATGTGGCCTTGGGCAAGGCTTTTCTAATCTCAAATTAACTCATCCTTAAAAGGAAGTTAATATCTAACTTCAAGTGTTGTTGAATGGATTAAATGAAATAACATATATTAATGTTGTGGATTAAAGATTTGCATCCCCTGCAATATTCATATGTTGAAATCCTAATCCCCAATGTGATGGTATGAGGAGGTGGGGCCTTTGGGAGGTAATTAGCCATGAGGGTGGATGAATTGGATTCACCATGAATTGATGAATTCAGTCATGAATTCATGAATCTCATGAATCAGATTCGTGCCCTAATAAAAGATCTCCCAGAGAGCTCCCTTGCCTCTTCTACCACGTGAGGACAAAGTGAGGAGGGCAGTGATGAACCTGGAAGTGAGCTCTCAACAGACACCAAATCTGTTCAGTACCTTGATCTTGTACTCCTTGCTCTCCAGAACTGTGAGAAACAAGTGTTCGTTTTTAAAGCTCCCCAGTCCATAGCACTTTTTGTTATAGCGGTCTGAGCAGACTAAGTCAGGTAAGTAACAGGTACTATAATTCCTAAAACATAGAAAGAGCTCAATGAATAGCAGATTTTTTTTTAAAGTGTGAAATACAACAAACATCAGGTACTTAGAAAGAAAGCCAGTAGCACCCACTTCAAACTTCAAAGAGGTTAACAATGTGGTTGAATTATAAATTCTTGTTACAGCCACATATTTTTTGTGTATCTGACAATTTAGTTAAATAAGGAAATACAAATTCATTATTTTAGTCAAGGTTCTCCAGAGAAAGAGAATAGATGTGTGTGTGTGTGTGTGTGTGTGTGTGTACATGCATGTGTGTATATATTTCTATATACATATGGAAAGAGATTTATTATAAGGAATTGGCCCAAGTGATTAGGGAGGTGAGCAAGTTCAAATCTGCAGGTTGGGCCTGCAGGCTGGAGACCCAGAACAAGCAACAGGTAAGTGAGCTTGTTGGGTTGAAACACAGTCACAGAAACATGGACAAATGCATGAGAGTAATAGTTAATTCCAGTTTGAAGACAGTCTGCTGTAGAACCAGGATGAAGCAAAATTGCAGATAAAGTCCAAAAGCAGTCTACTGGAGAATTCTCTCTTGCTTAGGGGAGGCTGATATTTTTGTTTAATGCAAGCCTTCAACTGATTGGATGGGGCCCACCCACATTCCGAGGGCAATCTGTTTTTTTTCTAAGTCTACCAATTTAAATGTTAATTTCATCCCCAAACTGTCATGAATATACTGAGAATATATTTGACAGCACATCTGGGCACACCATGGCCTAGGCAGGTTGACATAAAATTGATCATCACACTCAGGAATTCAATGGTGTTTTAATCAAACAGGCTCACTTCTCTGCTGGATCTTGTGGAAATATTTGAAGAAAACATTAGTAAAAGCTTGATTTTGAAAAAGCTAAGTTCGGCTTTGTAACAGTCCCTAACTCTTTTTAGAACAGATTTGAAGTAGCTAAAGAAATAAATCAAAGAAAATATACAATATAATATGAGAAGAGGAAGAGATACGGAAATACTTAACCAGTTAATACATTAAGTCAAATTTGATTAGCATTTGTTTCCTTTACTCATACCTTAACTTTTACTAGGATTGAAAACCACCGAAAACCAGGAAATTATTATAAATTAGATAAAAGCGAGAAGGAAGAAAAGACAACAAACAAGGGAAATAACATGAAATGGAGACAGAAATGAGGGAAATATATGGCAAAAAGCAAAGGGCACAGAACAAATAATGAACGGAAAGCAGGCAAATGATTCAAAGGAGAGACATGAGCCAGTATAAGGTAATGGGGGTAGTGGGGACTTTGGTCATTACTTACTTTAATAGAAACTGAGTCTAGCCACGTGTGGCCAGAATATGGTCTATTATTGCTAGAACTGCGTGTGTTCCTCTGTCTATATGTTTGTAAAAACACTGATTGTCTGAAAAACCAAAAAACAAACCAAAAAAACACCTTTATAGGACAAATTAAAATTCCTTGGGCAACAAAATACTCTGCATCCCATGGCAACTCCTCATAGCAGGCCATAAAGTTATATCTAAACTTTCACGCAGCTAGTGCTTACAGGGAATCTTAGTGATAGAATTCAGAATAGCTGTTTAATAAAATCAAAACAGTTGTTTAAGGGAAGAATGATTCAGATCAAAAGGAAATTTCTTTGCAGCGCATGGAAAGGAATTTGTGTAATGTAATGGGCAATGCCACTCACTCATCTTTGCTGTTGACACAACAACTAGCCCTTGGTTCAACTTCTACAATTGTTATGAGGGTAGGTGGTAGTCCTTGCTCTCACTGGAAGAAAAAAAAAAAAAAGCCACACAATTCTTAACACAAGATGGCAGATTCTCAATTTTCACAAACTTTAAAAACAGACTCTCTTAATTCCTTACTTAGATAATCAACAGTAGCTATAGAATATCTTCCTAAAAATTCATAAGAGAAACGAAACAATTTTTCAGGCATAGGGAACTGTACATTTCCTTTTTCATTCATCATTGAAAGTGCTTATTACATTTTAAAATGACGTGAAACGTTGCTCAGAATTTTTTTTTTTTTCAGTTTTTGGTATGTAAAATGCCTGGCTAAATACACAAAAATCTACAGCAACATGCATCATAGATACTGTAGGTATAAAGAATGCTACTAGATCTGCTCACATTTTTAATATTTTGTGTCATTCAATTTCACAGACTGGTAGAACTGCAAGACTTTTGTTCATAATTTCCTATTAACTACTTAAATTTTCTTGACATACACTGAATTTAGATTATATTGTTCTTGCATAAATATTTAATTTAGGTGAACTCATTAATGCTTTAATATTTCTGGTCTATTTGCTCCTAAGTGTTTTTTTCACACATCTTCTAAAGCCTGATAGAAGTTCCCAGGGGGTAATAAACAAGTACTGACTGCAGATAGAATGCATTTCAAAGAGTTAAGGAATACATTTTCAAAATGCTTTTGTATGCTTGCAATAAAAATTGCCAATTTTTTCCTTGGAATTCAGTTTAAATAAGACAGGGTTAAATTCTTTCTCTTTAAAAGACTGTTCTATAAACAACAACAAAATATTTAACCAGAAATGGATTGAAATAGGCTATTGTATCTGTATCTTTCATTTAAATTTAAATTCTTAGAGGGCAAGACTAGCTTTTATATGTTTTTGAATCCCTAGAACCTCTCATAGTGCATAGTACAAGTAGACACTTACTAAATATATATTAAATAATTGATTTGTCTACATATGTGTGTGTGTGGATAAGGCAAAAACATTATCCCTCTTTAAGCTAAAATTGCACTCAGGCTATATTTGGTGACTGTATATATATATACATGTGTGTATGGAAGTGTTTATGTGTCTATCCTTTTATTCTGGGATTTTTTTTTTTATTGTCCGAGTTTGGAGGAATATTCTGGGATTCTTAATATCAGGTAGTTTTTACTGTCTATGGATATTTTTCTTCTCTAGTTGAAGCATATTGTATTTTAAAAATATTGTATACTTAAAAATATTAAGTATATGGTCTGCTTACTTTTACATCTGTACCTTTTTTTTTTCTTTCCCTAGATACTTTTGTTTAAATAAAATGGCCTTACTATTCTGTTTCCTTGGTAGATTTTTGTCAGTGGGAAAATTAATTGACATACAAAAATGGAAAAGCTTAAGAAAACAAGTGAGCTACTGTGAGTCCCTCAGGTTCTTCCATTTGGACCAAAGTGGTTTCCGTTGATGAATACAAGCCACTTCCTGCTGTTGTAGTGATGGGTGTTGGATATCTTAAAGAGTTTTTCAAGACCAACAAACTCTCTTTATAAATTGTGAATCCCAGGAAAGAATGAACCAAATTTTCTCATTCCTCATTCTCCTTTTTCAAGGAGTCAAATACAAGAAACAAAGAATTACTGTATAAACATAAAAATAAGATTTTTATGTGCTACTTGTACTTGAGTCAGTTGAATATTGAGTATGCATGTAAAAAGAAGCTTCTGAAACAGATATTAAATATGAATAACAATAGAAGACTTTAGATCAAAGACACTGATCTCATTAGAGAATAAAGAGGCCAGGTATTTTACTCCAGTAGATAAAAATGAATAGGGTTGGCTTAATTGTGCCTTTTGACAACTGGCTTTGTTGGACAGAGTCAACAGCTGCCAAAAGGTTATGTGACAGATGGTGAAAGACTCCTCTGTCCCTGTATTTCTCTTTTCTCAACCAGGCAATTATGAAATGATGATAACTCTCCTTTGGAAGGTTCTTGTGAGAACAAGAGATGCACCCAACACAACATGGTATACCCAACACGTGGGCAACGTCTCCATTAACATTCCCTTTCCCCACCTTTCTCCTGAAGTCATGGAGGACCCTGGATAAATTTAAAGTGTTCATTTGAAAGGTAACATTTAAAACCTTGTTTTCCTAAATTGGAAAACCCCAAAGAGTGAACTTCCCCTAATAAAAGTTGACCATAGGACTCTAGTTGCCTGGATGGGCTTGGTTTATGAAGCACCATTATTAATAGCACTGATTTACATTCTCAAAAGTGTCTTAATTTGAATGAAATTATAGGGTAATCTTATTAATAAGGTACATTTAATTGGAGATTTGAATGTGACAACTAGGAAATTTCTGGAGATAGGATATGGCTCTGGAAGTTCTGGATTGTAAGAAGCTTCATTCTGGGGCTACTCAAGAAGCAGCACAAAACTGAAGGTGGATGAGCAAGGAGAAAGTTTGGGAAAGATAGAGAAGGATCCTTTTTTTGTAGGGGAGGAGGCTGGGGTCAAAAAGATAAATGAATTCACCTGTCATGTGGGCAAGTGCAGATACAGGACAATAATTAAATTCTCTTTAGTAAAAATATTATTAAAAGAAAAAAGTTAAAATAAACTAGTTGGTTTTATTTATTAAAATAAAGAAAGTTTTTTTTATAGTTCAAAAATAAACATTTTGGAAATCTAGAAAATGTGCAAATGATAAACTAGATATTTGTTCTTTTGAAAGTTCTGCTTAAAATGTATCAAGTAAAATTATATTATGATAAGGGCTCCAAGCTTCTGTAGGTTCTGGTAGCCTAAAGGTTGATACAAGAAGATGCTGTCTTCTTCCTTTAAAAAATACAATAGTACCTTAAGGAGTTTGGGATATGGAAAAATGCACCCAGGAACTAGCTTGTGATTCCTTGCATAGAAAACTAAAAGGAACTTAGATTTGGTTGAATCTGACAGCTGGGAAGACAGGAGGTAGAGAGAAGAGAACCCTAGCAACATGGCAGAATGCCCAGTCAGAGGGAAAGAGGCAGCTAGTGGGGAATTCCCCATGGCAGGGACTCTGAGGAACAGAAATGCGTAGCTTTAAAATATAAATTTATGTCCCTGTGGTGTATAATGTTCAGTTTATGCCAACATTTTATTAAAAGTCTTCTATTCAGCCTTGTGTCAACAGAACTGTGGAAGTAAGTGACTTAAATGAGATAGGGAGTGATCTGGCATTGGGGATGGGAGGTGCTGATCCACAGTGAAGAGAAAGGTGAACTTAGGAACACCTCTGAGTCCCTGGGAAGGACCCACAGATCAAGGAAAGCTGGTCACGCAACAGGTGAATTCAGAGATGGACACGAGCCAGACCCTATTTATCCTAAATATATATTTAGGATATATTAATGTGTTATTATTATTAATATCCTATATTAATATATCCTAAATATATTGCAGAAAGATAATTCTCCAGTTTGAATTCCACTTCACTGCTTAGTGCCTATAAGATCTTTGACAAGTTATATAATCTCCAAAACCTGTTCACTTATCTATAACACTAAAATGATGAGAGCACCTACTGTATAGCTTTTCTAGGAAAATTATGTTTGATGATCCACTTTAAGTCCCAGCCCTATGCCTGGCTAGTGGCCAGAACTCTGTAGAAACTAGCTGATAGTAAGTTTTAGTATCAAAATATCATTTTGTATTCAGTGTACTTACTGTTTTTATATTCACTTGATAGTATAACATAAATATTCTCGTATATCACTGAAAATTCTCTGACTACAAAATTTTTAATGAATATTGGATCATATGCTTAATTTAACCATTTTTCCCTTTTTTTGCCATTTATGTTGTTTCAAATTTTCACTATTATAAATGACAATGGCAAGCCTCTATATTGGTTTGATAGGGTTTTTTGATTATTTAGACAGAAAAAAATCCACTGAATGACACATAAATGTCCTGAAGTGTACAAGCATTTAAGGATTCTTCATACACAGACAAGTTGTTCTGCAGGGAAAGAATACCAAATTACATCATTTAAATTATGATGTTTCAATTTGCAAGTTAAGTACCATTTCAAAGTGGCTTGAATGATAAGAAAAAAATATTAGAAATTCCAAAGATAGGGCAGTCTTTAAAGTTGCTTGACAAGAAGGCTCAAATCATTAAGGAACAACATTCTTTCCATCTCATCTCTTTCTTGGTGTTAGTATCATAGTCAGGCAGGTGGCAGTGTCCATAACAGCTTCAAATATTTCATCTGGACACAGTAAGGCCCAGTGCCTGCTTCCTACCAACAAGGAAACCTTCACAGATGCCTTCACAGACTCCACAAGTCATTGGCTGGATTGACCACATGCTTATTCCCAATCAATCTCCATAAGGGAAGTTGGATTACTGTAATTGACTTGACTAGTTACTTAGGATGGATGAGATGTAGGGGAATCAACAATCAAAACAATTATTTCCGCTGTCAGTGTTTGAGAGTACCACCTTAATTTCATCCTCGCCAATACTAGCTATGATTGTAAACTCCCATTTCTATTTATATCCATCAGAAAATATGTTTGGGTACAATATATGCCATAGTTCTGCAGAAATATGGTTGACTGGCTATTGGACTGAATGAAAGAATGAATGAGTAATTGATAGACTGGATTTATCAGGTATTGAGTTCAATTGGGCTATCTTCTACCTGCTCGAACACTACTAGCTTGAGAGAGAAGATGGACCTTCTTAAATACAAAGGGGATATTATACGCAATGAAAGCATTTGAGCAACAATATTACCCAACAGCTAAATCATTATTTGGGGGAATCTATGAACTGCGTGTAAATTAAAATGTGAAAATGAGTGTAGGGAGAAGTGAAATTTAAGCTCTCAATGGGATAATCCTGCAGCTGAAATGGCCTCACACTGTTTTTCTTGGATTATTTTGAGGCCCATTGTATTATCTGAAGGAAGCCTATTGAACAGTGATTGACTGGTGCTGACCTGGTGCTACACTCATTTTGCACAAAAGCTTCCCTGCCATAATGCTTAGTGAGGTTATACATTGAAGCCAATTGCGATCCAGAAACAAAATGAAACCACTCATCCACTCCTCAAAGGTTTTAGTATGACACACTCTATTGTATTATAATTTTGAAAAGAGTCATTTCTCCTGATGGCTAATTATTAACTTTCAAATGGATGCTGTACAAATTGCAATCAAATATCTTTACTTTATTGAATACATATGTTGTGAGGGAATATAATTCCACTTTAAAGGTTTCACAGTTTCACTGACACCCAGATCTCTTTGTTCTCATTTTGGTCTCCCCTCTCGCTGCCCCTGGCAAATTGAAAAACTATCTTATTGAGCTTCATGCTTTCAAATTCCTTGATGTGCATCGCTGCACAGAATAAACACTCAGGTGATTGCCAAGCTTTTTTTGTTGTTTGTTTGCTTTTTTACTTTTACCTAAATGTCGTGGAGATGCTATGCCCAGCAAGAGTGTTTGAACAAGTGCACTCAAACATAACATGTGAAAGATTTTAGCTGCATGCTCACATGTCTGTCCCAAGTTCTAATTTGGCTACTGTTCACACATGGCCCTGAAATTTGAGTTTGAGACTGTGTAGAGAATGTTTAGCATGTTTGAATCTGAACATATACCTAAATATGCTGAAAGTCGTATGTCTTCACTGAACCTATCCCTCCAGTATGTTTGGTTACATGCATCTTCTTTCTGCTTCTTAACACTCTGCACTTCTTTGTCCATAGCACTTATCACATTGCATTGCCCCTGTGTATATCACACATTAAATTATCAGCTCCTTAATAGGAGGCCAGTATGTTTCTGTATTTCCCTTCCATCAGTTCCCTTGATCTAAGTACTCAATAGTACATATCAAATAGTTGAGTGGATTAAGGACAGAAGAAAAAAATCTGTTTGATATTTATCTCCATTTGAAACAGTAAACTATTTTTATCATTTGGGAGAAAAACATATGAAAGATATGCCTTAAATTTTGTATTACTAGATTCTTGAGCTTAAAACACAAAATGGTTGAAACAACTATAAAAAGAACAAGACGAAAACAGTTAAAGTCTTCCTAAACAGTTTTAGGAAAGAAAGAAAGACTGAACCCAGTAGTTAAAGAAGACCAAGCACACATTTTACTCCATACATATACCAGTGATCCAAGGCTGTCAAATCCCAATAAGTTACATCATGAAAATCATAAGCCTGTCAATGTCACTAAAGATTTTAGGATTTTGTTTTCTAGAAATTATTAAATGTTTAAGATAGGTGTCTTCTGGGGCACCTGGGTGGTGCAGTCGGTTAAGCATCCAACTCTTGGTTTTGGCTCAGGTTGTGATCTCAGGGTCTTGAGATCGAGCTCTGAGTCAGGCTCCTCTCTCTCTCTCTCTCTCTCTCAAATAAATAAATTAATATTTAAAAAAAAAGATAGGTGGCTCTCTGGGCATCAACTAGTCCTGCTTTTTATTTTGGGTATAAGAAGCAGAATTCCAGAGATAGGATGCAATTTGCAAAGATTAGCTCCTGGACACAGGGAGAGGAATTCAGACACTGAGTAGTCAAATCTATACAGAATGCCTGATGACTGGAGAGATGAAAAATTACCTCTACAAAATAGGATAAGCAAATATTGTTCTTCCAGATTACTGAGAAAGTTTTTGTTTTGTTTTGTTTTTGTTTTTTAAGGCAGGGGATGCCTCTGCTATTTATTCCCTTAGAAAATTGGTTCTCAACAAAGTGCAGTTTGTCCCTTGGGACATATAGCTAGCTCTCTGTAGGCATGTTTGATTCGTCACTTGGGGGTGTGTGTGGGAGGTGCCATTGGCATCTAGTGGTAGAATCTGGGGAAGTTTCTAAACATCTTAAAATGCCCCGAATGTCAATAGTGACAAGACTGAGAACTCTGCCCAAGAGGCATCAACCTGGTAACAAAGACTAGGTTACACTAGACATCAATAGAAAGTGTCTGGGCTGTCATTCCTTAGAATACATAATATTCGCACATACATCCACAAGTATAGCCATATAGTCATCTGTGGAATGACAGGGCTGCTTCCAGAGGAAGTGGCCCACAAGGTCAGTGTATGTGGGTAGAAAGACTTCCCAGCCATGCCAACATGGGAATTGTTGAGGTAACATTTCTATGGATGCTTTGCCTACTGAGGAGAGATTAGACCTGAAATGACATTCAAAATGGTAACGGTAAGTCAACCAGCAATCAAGATTGCATCTGTGATTCCCTCTACCCAAAATGCTATGCTCCTTCTTCTTCCCATGGCTCCTTCCTTCTTGGCATAAAGATGTCAACTCACATCACTTTGCCATCCTCTCCTGACCACCCAGTTGAATTTGCCCTTGTCATCTTAAGCCATTTTCTCTCACACTACTATTTTCACTACCTGAAATAATCCCTTTTGTTTATTTAACTGTTAAATGTTTTTTCCTCACCAGTTCAATGGAAAGTAAACATTTTGGAAAAGGAAAGCTCTTTACCACCTTTCTCACCATTATACCTTCAGTGCTTATAATAGGTGCTCAAAGAATATTGCATTTATGCTATTTATTCAACAAATATTTATCAAGTGCTTTATATGCCAACTACTCTTCTAGCCACAAACATATCAGTATTCTTGTCTTCATAAAGCTTATGAAAAGGTAAATATAAATTAATGTATAAAGTTACTTAGGAAGCCTGAGTAGAAGTGGCAAAGAAGAAAACTAGACTCCTAGTAATGATGAAGTAAGCACAAAGGAAGGAGGTGAAGAAGACAAGAGGTAAATGGCTATATCTGTGACATGGCATAAAATTCTGGAGATTACCAAAATATCACTTCTACAATGATCACTTCTTTTTTTTTTTTTTAAGATTTTATTTATTTGACAGAGAGAGACAGACAGCGAGAGAGAGAACACAAGCAGGGGAAGTGGGAGAGGAAGAAGCAGGCTCCCAGCGGAGGAACCTGATGTGGGGCTCGATCCCAGAGCACTGGGATCACGCCCCGAGCCGAAGGCAGATGCCCAATGACTGCGCCACCCAGGCGCCCCTACAATGATCACTTCTACAATGATACAGGGGCCAGTAGATGGTCTAAGTCTTAGAGATAATGCCCACCCTGTTGGTTGAAATAGTTATGTCTGTTGATACTAACTGATAAAGTTAATTAGTTATAGCACTGCAATTAAACAATAACATATTTTACATTTAATCTTACACTTAAGGATAATAATTCTATAGAGGTCCCATATGATTGTCTTCATAGTCTCGTGAAGTGGGATAAAAAGCATATTTACATACGTAAGAGGAAATAAAGGGATTAAGTAACTTGCCCAAAGTCACATGACTACAAAAATCTAAAACACATCCTGAATGTACTATGTTGTTTCTTTCCTTTTTTGTGTGTGGTCTGAATGCCTTTTTACATTACTCACTTGGTGAAGACTTTGGGGGAAGAAGGAAGCTTGGTTAAGGGAAAAGGATAAAACGTGAATTTGTAAAAACAAGCAACTATAAAGTTAGGGAGGGTAGAGTAAGTTATAAGTATATTCAAAGTAGATAGAATGTGAATATATTCTCTAAAGAATGCATATGCCTAGGAGAAATTCTTCCTAAGGAGGGATTTTTTTTCTTTGTAATTGTCATTTTTAATTTATTCATATTATGTCCAACCTAAGAAATCTTTTAATTTCTTTACCTTATATAATGGCAGAATTTGAAGGAACTTCAGTAATCTTAGAACTTTATTTCCTTCTTATTCTTCTCTTTCTCAAGACAATTAGAGGTTACCACTAAGAAAAAAGGTATATGCAACAGAATGAATGAGATAAAATAACAGAAAAGATAAATCAGGACTACGGAAAGGAGGAAAATATATTTTAAATGAAAATCATTTTCATCATTGGGAATAAATATCCCAGTGCACCTCAAGAACCAGAATAATTTATGGAGTTTCCCTCACTTAAAGGATGGAAGCATTTCAAGCCGCCCAGTAGAAGACATGATACTTTCCTGACAATGGATTTTAAGAGGATTTTGCATAGAGAAGGAAATTACTTAGTTAATATTCTAATAGCATACTTTTTTTTTTTTTTTGGACAAAGCATTTAGGTACATGCAGGAATGCTAGTTTTCATTCACTTCATCCTGTGATTCAAATAACTTGATTGATTTTGCACATGTTCTGGGAATGCAGAAACAAACCATGACCCTGTATCTGCAGAAGACTGAGAAGGGGGAAAGGACTTTAAACTAATAGTTATAAGCTACAAAACAGAAATATGTAAGTGGTTCTGCAAACACAGAGGTGACAGCATCCAGTTTTGCTCACTTGGGAGTCCAGAGAAAGGTTCATGGAAGGAGGTAAATTTTGAGTTGCCTCTTGAAATGGGAATTTCTCAGGTTGCTGAAGGGAAGTGAAGGGCATTTCGAGAAGGACAAAGAGAAGAAAATGTCAACTTATGTGAGAACTTTGGAAAAATGTAAGTCCAGAACAAAGGAACATCTGAGAGAGTAGGGAGAGATGATGCATGAAAGGTAGATAAGTTTTATATGTTGGACTGAGGAGTTAGCTTTTAGGCTTTGGAAATGAAGTGTCATTAAAAGATGTTAAGCACAGGGGAAATAAGATCAGATTTGTACTTCAGAATATCCTTCAGCTCTCTACATTTTTTAATATGTGTAAGGTATTTCCTATGTTTTTAAAGGATAAAACAAAAGTAAATCCTTCACTTGATCTTTTTTGAACATGTATTAATCAGGGTTCTCCAGTAAGAACAGAATCAATAGAATATATACAGATACACTGAAATAGATTTATTATGAGGGGTTGGCTTACTCAATTCTGGAGGCTGAAAATTTCCATGATCTGCTGTGTGCAAGCTGGAGATTTGGGAAAGCCAGCAATGCAGCTCTAGTCCCAACCCGAGTTGGACTTGGACCCTAGGTTAGGCATCCAGGTCTTAATTATATTTTGAAGGAAGAAATCAGGAAGATTGGCTGTGAGATTATATATAGAGTATGCCAGAAAGAAAGGAAATAAACATGACACTGAGGTTTTGCACCTGGGACTCTCTGTAAATGAGACAGGGGAGGCATTTGAAGGAAGGGCAGTTCAAGAGAGAAGATAGTTTTGGACAGGTTAATTTAAAGATGATCTAGGGGCGCCTGGGTGGCTCAGCTGATTAAGTGTAGGACTCTTGGTTTTGGCTCAGGTCATGATCTCAAGGTCATGAGATTGAACTTCGAGTCAGGCTCCACTCTCAGAATGGCATCTGCTTGAGATTCTCTCCCTGCCTTTCCTTCTGCCCCTCCTCCCTCTTGCGTGCTCACTCTCTCTCTCTAAAATAAATAAAACTAAAAAAATAAAAATGAAGATGACGTACTGGAGGCCAAACCTGTGGACTTTCTCAGATGCCCTCACCTGACTTTTTCCCTCTTAGTTATTCTTATCTGTTGTCTGCCTGTGTTGGAACATCTTTCCATTTTTGTACTTGGATGAAACAGCATGTTATATCCAATCACTTGGATGGTAGCACCCTGACAGATCATCAATGAGCAGAAGTTAGAGAGTTACCTCTCCGTGGGAGGCAGCCAGCAGGTTTCACTCTACCTTGGACATCTATGTATACCATGGTGTATTTCTTTCTTGTAACCTTCCCTAGATGTGGAATGAAAAAGCCTTCAAGCAGTTTTCTGTGTCTCTCTGTAGTTATTGTTTTGAGATGGCCAGTGGGGGAAAAAATGCTCCACTTCATAGTCTTATCTCACTTCATATTTTATCACCATCATTGCCTCGGGTTTACACTTTAATCCTTGCACAGGATCTTCTTTCCACCTGACCTAGATTAGAACAGTTGCTATTGGATTTCTAAGTGGAGTTGCCAAGTAGGAAATTAGATCAGAGACTGAAGTATCAGGGTGGTGGTGTTGGGACGACCAAACTAGGGACACGTATTTGGGAGTCATCAGGGCATGGATGCTATTTAAAGCCGTGGGATTGACAAAAGAATGATTGTACACAGGAGAAGAAGTCCAAAGAAGAAGTCCAAAGAAGTCCAAAGACTGGGCACTCTGACTTTTAGGGGTCCTGGGAGGTGGAGGAACTAGCAAAGAACCAAGATGTAACAACCGATAAAGGATAGTGAGGGTGAGTTATTATGGAAGTCAGGTGAAGTGAGTCAAGGAGGAAAAAGTGAAGTGCCAAATGGTGTGGATATATATGTGAAATTTCCCAATTTTGTAATGAACAAGAAATTTGAACTCTTTAAAAACACCATGGAGACCAACAGAACACTTCTAAGGACTATATGGTCCTCACACTGTTATTTTGCAAAACGTAGTCTGGTGAAAAGGCTTGTCCTGACTGTGATAAACGGCCTTCCTTTTGTCCTTTCTCAGTCTGTGCCAAGGTCATGTCTTACTAACGCCCCAAAATATATTTCCCAGTTGTAGCACTTCCCACCTGAATTTAAATTTATTAGTGACAACTAACACTTAGATAGCATTTATTATGTGCCAGACATTGTTTTTATCTCTAATATCTATCTATCCTTCTATCTATCTATCATCTAGATAGATGATATCTATCATTTATACACACACATGATCTTTGCAAGAACTTTATGAATAATTTCTATTATTATCTTCATCAAAAGACAAGATAACTAAATGACTGACAGTCTAAATAAATTGCCAGACATCATGCAGTTTGCATACGGCAGAACTGGGATTTGAACCCAAGATATCTGGCTCCACAGTCCATTTTTCAAAGCGTCATTCAGTACTGCCTCTGGAGTTGTGGGTTACATGTCTGGATATATGGCTGGCTAGGAGAATTACATTAGTCATCATCATCTCATCTCTCTAGGCCCTCGCTTTTCCTGTATTGATTCAGGCCTCTGACAGTCCACATGCCTCAAGCACCTGAACCTCTTCAGAATATTGGATTACGCTGGGGGCGTGTAGTTTGAAAACACCTTTCGGGGAATTCTAATTCACCTTGCCCTCTTGTCTCTTCAACTCAGGGAAAATCACTGCATTACATGGCTTCTGTGGATATCTCTCACAGGGATGGTAAAGTCATTAAATTGAAAATTTACAGGGGATTAAGTGTCAACAGTATGCTAGATACATATCACAAACTTAAAAATGCTCAGCTTGTAGGTGGTGCCATTATTATTTTTGCGTTGCAGACATGTTTTGCTTAAAATTTCTAATTTTCTTTTTTTATTGCAATACAGTTAACATATGTTATATTAGTTTCAAGTGTACAACATAAAGATCTGACAATTATATACATTACAAAATGCTCACTATGATAAGCATAGTCACCGTTTGTCACCATATGACATTATTATAATATTATTGGCTATATTCCCTGTGCTGTACTTTTCATCCCTGTGACTTATTTATTTTGTAAATGGAAGTTTGTACCTCTTAATTCCCTTTATCTCTTTCACTCATTCCCCCAATTCCCTCACCTCTGCCAACCACAAGTTTGCTCTTTGTATTTATGATTTTATCTCTGTTTTTTGTTTGTTTGCTTTTTTGTTTTGTTTTGTTTTGTTTTTTTATAGTCTACATATAAGTGAAATCATATAGTATTTGTCTGTCTCTGACTTATTTCACTTGGCATACTACCCTTTTGGTCCATCCATGTTCTCACAAATGACAAAAAAAAAATCTCATTCTTTTTCATGGCTGAGTAGTAGTCCAAAACACATAACTGAAATTTCAAAGATTAAAGAGAGAATCTTAAAAGCAGCAAGAGAGAAGCAACTAGTTATGTAGAAGAGAAACTCCATAAGGCTATCAACTTATTTTTCATAAAATACCTGATTTTCAATATTAAGTTTAGCTCTGCTGGCTAGGCCAAATTCTGTGACCTTCAAAAATTGTTCCCATCTTTAGTAAAAAAAATCATAATTATAGATAGCTGTTGCTTTTTTTCAAATTTTTCTCCTTCCTCTAAGGAAAGAACATTATGCTTATCTAACCTTCACTTAAAAAATTATGGAAGAATGGAACTAAAATTCATACCTTATTATCAACTTGTTCATAACACTTCCTTAGGCAGTTTTCCAATGATGACAGACACAGGCATGCCAAATACAAACTCTGGAATCTGAATCAAATCGCTTTTTCTCCTTGTTCCCATGTTCATTTTCTCCTGATATATCCCCTGAGATGAGCTCATTCTATCACCCTTTCCTCAAAATGACACCTTTATGCTTAAAGTAGTGTGGAATTAATTGATGAAGAGTAATCACCCAGAATAATTACCAGCAAATGAAAATCTGCACTTTGGCTTATTTAAAATAAATTGGTGGTCTTAGCTCATCCAGGACTCATCTCTGCAGTTGACCCTGATGTGCACTTTGTTCTCTATTCTCACCAGAAATTCCAATGTTGAATGGACCTAGAGACCTAAGGCATGCCAAAGAGTAATGATCTCTGGGTAAATGTTCAGCCAATCTTAGGCTTCAACAGTCTGGATGATATCTTTTCTGTCAGTTAAAGATTATTTCTCCCCCTACTCTCTGAACCTGTCAATTTTTAGTTATTTAAAATGTCAGGAAAAACATATACATTGTGAGTGAAATATAAAATAACTTAGCAGGCTTTGCCTCCTAAATTTATAACAATAGAGAAACCAAAGAAAAAGGCAGCATAATGCATTCTTTTATGGATAAGAAATACAAACACAAAAGAATCAGAAGTAAAGCAGAGTTTCCAAATTGAGAGAGTGATCTGAATCTTAAATGGTTAAGTACCATTTTTTTTCTTTGCCTTGTCTCCTATCCAGCTGTAGAGAAAGGGGCTGGGGATGCTGTGGAAACACCCAACAAGAAACTATTTGGATAATAATTGTGACAAATATCACATGAATGCAGGATGATAACATTATTAGAGTGGAAAGAAACTTAACTGGTTATTTTGTGTTCTGCCACCAGCCATCCAGAGAGAGGTGGTGAAATCTGTTATCCTTGACTTGACATGGAGCCTTTTTTCTTAATGGTGTAGCACAGGTCAGCGGAGGAACTACTTATATTTTCCTGTATATCACGTTATGTTCTGCACTTGCCTCATTAAAATTATATCAAATCAGGAATGGGAATGCAGTTAGAAAACCAGTGTTGTGACTATGAAATTACAATATTTCATTTTTATCACTTTGGCCTCGTAATCACTGAAAAGCAATTTTTTCCCCAGAGATGAGATTCTTTTCATCAACCATATCCTAGAGGGACCAGTACTTTAGAAATCTTGTGTGTAAACATTAGTAAGAATCATTCATGGAACAACATGCAGGTCGTTCTTCCATGCAGAAGCTGCTGAGCCCCTTCAAAGAAATGAACCCTGCACTCATGGCCACCAGGACAGGCTTTTAAGACTGTTTTCCAACTGGTCTCCCTGCCTCCTGTCTGCTTATCCAGAATAATCTATTTGGCATGCAAACATGACTCTGTCACTTGCCAGTTCTCACTCAGT
The DNA here is from genome assembly GCF_024610735.1 of Ursus americanus. Classification (NCBI taxonomy): domain Eukaryota; kingdom Metazoa; phylum Chordata; class Mammalia; order Carnivora; family Ursidae; genus Ursus; species Ursus americanus. The sequence continues at coordinate 68,793,725 of NC_142134.1, forward strand.
TCTTTTGATCTGTAAAAATGGGGATAATATTTGCACCTATCTTAAAGACTTTGTCGGTGGGACACTTAGCATACTTGATAACAAGAGTGAATCATTTCGTGACAATATTTCTACAAAATTATTTTCACTCATAGCCATAAAATAAAATATATAATAATAATAATGTCTAGAAAAGGAACACTGGTAGTTTTCTTTCGTTGAACTTTGTATAATTATGCCAGCAAAACTAAACACTAAAAAAATGGAATAGATGGTATAATACAAAAAAATGGATTCATGATTTTAATGATATTTTATAAATATATATTTTTCATAAAATTGAAACAATATTTGAGAAAAGAGAAATAATTTTTGAACAATTGAGTAACAAATAAGATTATGAAATTTTAATTCTAAGAATGTTATTCAAATCAGTAAAATAGTTTATGTGTGAACTAAAACTTGCATCTACCAGACAAAAATTACATTTTGCATTGTTTGATTATTTTCAATTTGCAATTAAATAAAACTTCAAGTGATCATATAAAATGACATAATGGAAGTCAGCCAAAATCACAGTAACCAGCAATTATAGGATTTAAAATAACAAATTATATTTTTTAGGAAAGAATATTTATCACTGACATTATTTATGATTTTCAACTCACGCTGATAATCATAGTATGTTTTATAATTGTTTTTAAATACCCTATAGACAATGCATCTCTTTATTATCTATATCAAGAGCCAGACTCACCCCAGTGTCTTGCCTATTGTATACTGCCAATAGGGATTCTGGAAAGTTAAAATGAACTAACATCTAAAGTATTTAGAAGAGGACCTAGCATATGGTAAATGCCCCAAAATGTTATTAAAATTAAATACCGATGATACCTCTTAATGGTATATTTACTATATAAAGACAAAGTCTAATCTTATTAGCATATTTAAGACCATCCATAGACAGGTCACACAACTTTCTTTTACCTAAAAGAGTGAAGCAAAAACTTCAGTAGCACAGAAATTTTATTCTTCATTGTTCATTCGTTGTCAGATTACCTGATAATTTCTTCATGGTAAGCCCTCTCCCTTTCTTACCTTTGGAAACTTCATTCTTCAATGCACAGCTTAATCGTTGATTCCTCTGATATTTCCTCCCCTTTATTAATTCTACTGCTCAGGAAGAAGATTCACCACCCGTTCATCTGTCCGTCTATCATCCATTCAACCATCCATCCACCTATCCATCGTTCCGTTCCATGCATCCATCCTTCCATCCATCCATCCATCCATTTCTTTCTTCAACATCTGTTATCAGAATGCTTGCTATGTTCACAAAAATATTCTAGAAATTAATAGTGAATAAGAACACAATTGCTGTATCACATCAGTTTAAAGTCTGCTGGAGAAAAGAGAGAAGTGGCAATTGTAATTCACTATTTTTAGTGTTATCCTTAGATGGTAAGAATGGAGTGCTACCAAAGCACTTTTGGTGGTGGTGGGGACAATTTAAACAGTATGGAGAGGCCAAACAATGTTTCCTGGAGAATATCAGAGGCATTAAAACTGAACTCTAGAATAAGACTTATCTAGTAGAAAAGGGCAGTAAAATGGGAGGAGTGGAGAGCATGTCTCTGCACAAAAAAATAGCATGAATTATGGCCGGAAGGGAAAAAAAATACAAAGAAATTAAAAAGAGTTGCACATTTTTGTAGGGCAGAAAGATTGAGACTGGTGAATGAACACAAGGAGAGGTCATCTGAGGCCAGATCATTCAAAACCTTTTCAAATCTCTGTTCAGGGGTTTGAATAAAAGCTAAGGGTGATGAGGAGACACTGGAGGGTTTGAAGAAGAGAAGCTATTTGATTTGGGGTTTTAAATATTACTCTGTTATCAGTATAGATTATGGACTGGAGAGGGAAAATATTCAGAGAAAGAAAACTGTTTTGATTGTTGTAGGGATATGATCATGAGATGATGGTGACTCCCCTAAAAGTGAGTGAGGATGGATTCTCAAGACTGAAGAAATACAATTGGTAGGATCTAGTAATTGCATACTGGTGGCTAGAGACAGGAAGGCATCAAGAATGGTTTCTGAGTTGGCCTCTAAGATAGATGATAACATCAGTTACTAAGAGGGATGAAACCAGAAGAGATGGCACCAGTTACTAAAATTGGACTTATTGCTGGAAAGCATATTGCTGGGAATTCCACATTATCTGTGGAAGGATGATGAGCTCCAAAACAACCGCCATTTTGAATTCATCTGTCAAGAGACAGCAGTGGGAATGAGCACTCAAAGGGCATGTGAAGGGTGAAGAAAGAACCTAGCTGGGAACACACCTAGAGTTCATAGCAAAAGTTCCAGGAAAGACAAAAGAGCAGGAGCCAGTGAAGGAAACTGGTTGAGAAGGAATGGGCAAAGAGGTACAAGGAAACCTGAGAGAGAACAATGGGGAAGCTTTTTTGACATAAATATTTATTATAGCTCTGTATGAATTTACTTGTCTCCTCTACTAGAATTCAATTTCTTGAGTACCAGAACCATGTCTTTGTATGCCTTGATTCTAGCATAGTATCCAGTGCTAGTAGGTACTCAGTACATGTCTGTTGAATGGAAAAAAAAAAATACAGTGTTTAATAATAGAGGTGATTTTCTACTCTGTTATTTTTCTGAAGCAGCAAAGAATTTACAAAATCAGGCCTGGTGAATTCAGATACAGCCAGTGCTGTCTGGTGAAGGGAGTAGATGTGTCATTCTCCTTGCAATAGTTTACATTCATATAAGTGATCTAAACTTGAGTAACCCTGAGTTTGGGTGAAGAGCTCTTAAATAGGTGGAAAGTTTCAAAGTGCAGAAGAAAAGCAGTCTAGGGAAGAAACAGTGTCAGTCATAATGAGCCAGTATAGATTCCAAGACATTCTGATCAAATTAAAGAAAACATGTCAAGTAAGTTAGAAACCACAGGCCATGGGGAAAATGTTGTAATAGCAATCTTGCCAGAAAGAGGCTATCCAATCAGTTTAAGCAGGAGATATGTGCCAGGATGGAATGATTTATGTGGAAAATCTGAAAACCTGATCCACACCCTATTGAAATTAGTGGATCATGGGAATAATATGGGGTTATTATGTCCAAAGTCAAAGGGCTTGATTTACTATTCTCAATAGAATATCAAACAGGTAGTGAAGGAGATGAGAATATTCCTCCCAGAAAAAGCAGCATAAAGGCCAAAATTTCTCATAAAAGTGGAATGTGCTCAGAAATTAGAAAGCTTGATACCTCATCTATAGGCAGTTGTGTATAATCGAAAGAGGACACATTTTGAAGACCTACTAACTGGGGTTCAAACCCCATTCTAGTCAAATAAAAGGATATGACCTTAAGTAAGTTAATTAACCTCTTGGAGTCAATTTTCTCATTTGTAAAATTAGCATAATATTTCCTAACATTTCAGGTAGTACTAAGGATTAAGTGATAAAATTAAGTGCATTGGTAGTGCCAGGATATTAAGTGCTCAATAAAACCTGATATTTCTCATTTATGACCATAATACTACAAAAGGTACTGGGTAGCCACAGAGACACGTGGAGGGAAGAGTACTAGTTTGCTGTTTATTCTAGTATTAGACATTTTAAAAAGGTGTGTTTTCCCCAATTATTAAAAAGGCAAACAAACTTTGTTTAACCCTGCAATTCTATTCCATGGCATAGAGGAAGGTTAAAACGGTTGTTATAGTCAACATATATGATTCTGTGACTTTGTACCATTCTTCCTCAACACATATATATTTGCACACACATATATTTATGACCAAAATATATATTAACTTGTACTTTGTGCCCTGAGCAAAGGTTTTTTCCTGGTAATGTAAGCAAAGTGAAAAGATAAGATTTAATGTTACTTGGACAACATGGGAGACTCAGAGGTTATATATAGGGAAAGTTATAGGAAATTGAAAAAATTGTTGCCAGTTATCTTCACTACTCCCACAGAAAGTGAGAGAACCTAGGGGTCTTCAAGATAGTAAATTCAACTTAATTCCTGCCTATGTTATGTCACAGCTAATGTACCACTTCATTAATATGGAATAATAAGAAAATACACAAATGAGCAGAAGTAACAATATAAGTGAAGGACTAATTTAATTCTTCCTATAGTTCTTAAACTAGAATGAGGAAACATAGCAAGGAAGTCATGCACTTGTATTGTGAATGTAAAGTGAATTGAATAGACATTCCATAAAAATTGTTTCAATTGGGTTTGACATTGATGAAACTTCAGAATCACATCAGCCCTTTGAGATGTGACGCTAGGAATCGCTAAACTAATGAAACTTCCTTGTTTTTAGAAAATAGATAGAAAAAATATCCAGGCAGCTTCCCCAAATTGTGATATTATCTCTGGCTAAAGAGCAAAAAGATGAAAGCATTTATATTTTGACTAGAATTTTTAAGCCTCATATGCAATGCTGATATGAATGTTATATCTCAAATAATTCTTGAACACAATGTCATGTATATTTGAAAGGATATAAAGATAATCATGGAGTTTTGAACATAGAAAGATTAGAGGCTAGAAACAAAAAGAGAATCTGTGGTCAAAGTAGGAATGGAATAGAAATCATAATATTTGTGGGGATTTGTGGTTGATTATACTGAGAATATTACAAATATTTAACAAGTAGTACAACACAGAACTGGATGCTGGCCTTTCCTCTGGGAGTTAAGTCTTGGAGAGTGGTTTATTTGCCAGAGCACAGTGTGGAGACTCAAAGAGGGATGAGGATGATTGAAGTGGCTAAGATGTAGGAACATTTCGATGTAACAACTGGTACTGCATACTGGCTGTGGCCAACTTCAGATATACTTTCCTCAGTGTTCACAATAAAGGAAGCTAGAGTGTTGATTGATTCTTATGTACGTACCTTATGGAATTTGATGTGGAATCTTGACATAGCCCTCAAATCCAGGAGGATGTTATTTCTTCCCTCACTGGAATCCAAAAATCTTCACTTACTAGCCTAGGATTCTGGTCTGGTAGTAAGCCCTCTACCCCTGAGCCACTAATGGAAACCATCCTGAGGAGAAATCAGAACACCCAAAAAAACCACACGTGTGTGTGGAACTTCAAATCATTTGTGCAGTGTGAAAACCTCAGGCCTGGAAACTAATCTAAAACTGGCCTGAAAATCCTACAGAAATCCCTGTAGGGGCTTCGCAGGGGCAAATATAAAAGCACTTCTTAAGGATGTCTCCAGAAGCTGAGAAGTAATGGGATTCTTATGAGGGAAAACCTCCACTGAATGAAATAATGAACAAAATAACTATGCACCTAAGAAAACCTGTAGTCCAAGATTGTCATCTGATTCTGGATGGGAACTAAAGATGATGGTAGAATTATTATTTTTTAAAGATTTTATTTACTTTTTTGACAGAGAGAGAGAGAGAGAGAGAGAAAGCGCACAAGCAGGGGGAGTGGGAGAGGGAAAGGCAGGCTCCCCGTGACTTGGGGCCCCATCCCAGGACCCTGGGATCATGACCTGAACTGAAGGCAGACGCTTAACCCACTGAGCCATCCAGACATCCCAAGATGATGGCAGAATTAAAGATGATGGGCACTCTGAAAGGAATTTTAAAATAAGTACATTAGGATTATAAAAGAAAATAAAGCCATAATTTATACTCCTAAAATGAGAGTAATAGATTATTTTTAAAAGAAAGAGCTTGATACTTTTTCGTAAAAGAACCAAAGAGAGATTCTAGGGAAAAAAAAAAACAACAATATGATCACTAATACATATAAAAGAAAAAGATTATTGATAAAAATTGTAATAATTAGTAGTGGATAGATTATTTTTAAAAATATATAAGCATATATAAATGCACACACACAAAAACAATCCAGAGCAAAAACGTCATGCTAAGTGATGAAACGCTGGACACAATCACTTCCAAGTCCAGAAAAACAAGATAATTGTGACCAGAATTAATTCTATTCTGATATGAAAGTGATATGTGCTTTGAAATAAATGATGTGTTAGCAATGTGTCAGAGTTTTACCGGCATAACTTTTTTCTAACCGAGTGCTAGGTAAATTCACGGGATATTTAAAAATCGGTAGTGTCCCATAATTGAAGAAATCTTGTGTTTTGCATTGCTGATGCATTATTTGCCATATTACTAGCCAAGGCAATTTGACAAGACAAATATACCAGACATAAGAATTGGAATGGAGGAGGTATGATTATTGCCATAGAGATAATGTAATTTATTCCTGGAAAATGTAAGAAAATAAACAGTGTAGTCATTTAGAAAATAAACAAACAAGATCCCTCTCTCATTCTTTATACCATATATAATCTGAAAAGGATTAAAGATGATGTGAGTATCACAGATGAATAAGAATTAGAAAAATATTTGGGAAAAATTAGAAACAATGTGTAAAAGTCTCAGGGAGCCAGTGTAAGAGAGGATATCTGACTAGTGGGGTTTTTCAACAATGGGACATATCTTTTAACAAATGTTATAAGCAAATCTTTATTTGAAATGCTGAGTAAGAGACTGGAAGGATACCATCCAGGAATACTAAGGAGGGGATCCTTGCACTAGATGAAGCGCCTTTCAGTTCTCTAGATCCATAATACAATATCACCTATGTCCATGGGCTCTCTAAGAAGGAGGTACAATGGGAAGATTCTAGTTACAAATGGAGACTGCATATATGTGTTTATGTCTCTTTTCCTTTATCCCTCTGAATTTCCATTAAGGAATTACAAAGAGAGTGTATTCAGGAGCAATAAGAATGAGGTGCATTGTTGGAGGGATGGAATCTCTTGCCGGGTCCTTACCTTATTCAGTCAGATTCAGTAAGACAGTGAGACTTACCAGTAGACCTGAAGTCAACAGGATTTTTGAAATCCCATTTCCCTTACTTAAAAAAGTCCCTAGCCCATCTTAGTGTCTATATTGCATGACGTAAGGATTTTTCTTTGTTCTACTTGCTTTAAGTTTCTATTTAAATTCCAGTTAGTGAACGTATAGTGTAATACTAGTTTCAGGTGTATAATTTAGTGATTCAACACTTCCGTACACCACCCAGTGCTCATCACAAGTGCACTCCTTAATCCCCACCACTTATTTACTATTAATGTATATCACAATATCTCATCACCATTTATTAAGTAAACCATTATTTTCACATTATGAATAGAAATGCCAATAGTTGGCCCTTTTCAAGTTCAAATATATATTTCAGTCTATTCTTAGACTCCATTCTCTTCCACTGATCTATTTCTCCTTTTCATACCAAAGGCATTGTGCTTAGATAATAACAGCTTTTGAGTAAGTTATCCTATTGGCATATGTCTCCTTACATACTTTTTTTCTTTCGTACTTCTATTGGCTAGTCTCAGATATGGAATATCCTAAATAAATTAAAAATTATCTTACCAAACAGGTAAGAGAAGATTCTTACTGAATTGTAACATGTAATTTGGGTGGAGAATTATCACTTTTATTTTATGTCTTATTATTTATTTTATTTAGTTATTAATTTATGTATTATTTCATTTATTATTTATTGTATTGGGTATTGTTTTTGTTCCATGTGCATCTACTACTGGTAAAATAAAAGTAAATGCTATTTAAATGTAATTTTAAATAAAGATGGAGAAGTACATTCAATTGGGATGTAAGCGTAAGAGTCAGATTTACCAGGGTTTGAACCTTGTTCCATGCCCTCCCTTTGTCTCAATGTGATAGTTGACTTTTCGGAAAAATCTTTGTTATGTGCCTCAGACCTTATAAAATTACATTGTTACATTCCTCCTACAATAGTTGCAATAAGAGCACATGACAGAGTTTCTTTAGTTGAATAAAATGGTGTTTTCTGAAGACAATTCATTTCCTTTGCTGAGTTAATCTAAAATCTTTGTTGGGTCTCAGCTAGGTCTTTTTAGAGAGAAATCACTGGACTGCCTTGTTTTTGCTTTTGTGGAATACTGTTAATGGAATTGCACTTTGGCATTTGGCTTTTTGTTTACATTGGAGGAATATTATAACAAATGACGCTAGTATTTACTGTAGCTGATAGTGTGGAGTGTCTTGTTCAAACTCTCCTCTGTGATCTCAATACCAGCGGTAGTTGAACAGCTCCTGAATTATCAGTTGGATTGTTGTGTTAGGGATTTATTTGAATTTTAATTGATTAGTTTCTCTTTACATTGCCTAGTACAAAGCTCAAAGACAATGTTTTGCATTTGGAGAGTAAATTTTGTACATAAACCCAAGTCTTTTGTTGCTGTCATTTTATTTTCTTATATTATCTTTCTTACGCCTGTATTTTCTTACTCCCTTCTCATTGTCTCTGGCTATATTGTGCATTTGTTTTTAAGCTACTTAAAAACAATTCACAAAGAAAGGGCATAAGTAAATATAGAAGTATATAAATAAATAAAACCAGTTTTCTTAGCTTCTGTTTCTTTAATTGAGGCATCTCTCTCCCCTCTTGGGTGTCTCTGATTATTGAGGCTTTTTTTGGATAATCCTTTAAAAGATAGCACCCACCTTACCCACTGACTCCATTTTTCCTTCTCTATTTTGCTCTGTAAGATTCATCATCGTCTGACATGCTAGATGTTATTTTGTTGCTGTTTGTTTTCTATGTCCTTCTCCTAGAATGTAGTTCCCTATGGACTGCTTTAGACCCAGAGCATATGGGTAAATGCTTAGGTAAATTTTAATGAATATCTACTTCAAAGCAGTTCCAAAAAAACCAGTAATGGTACGACACATTTTGAAATAACTGATACAGTGCCCAGTACGCTAATTTCTCTTTCTTCTCCGCTTTCTTTACTTTTAAAGAAAGCATGGTCAACAAGCCTCTGGGTATAACTTTATACCTTGATAGGGTGCCCGGATATATGGCTCCTAGAGAGTCTCTCCTATTTCAACACTAAATGCCAGTCTTGGAGGACAATTTCTATTGAAGATTCACAGACATAATGCTTTGTAATAATAATGAAACAATCATATTTATTATTAGCTTTTGACATTGGAGAACATGTCTGTTTTGCTCACCAATGCTCACCTATAGCATGGCAGTTATAAGCACGGAGCTGGAGAATATGCATTTTTAAATAATGAATGGATAATAATAACAGTTATAATAAAATTCATAACCTTTTTTTCCCAAGATTTTATTTATTCATTCAACAGAGAGAGAGACAGCCAGCAAGAGAGAGAACATAAGCAGGGGGAGTGGGAGAGGAAGAAGCAGGCTCCCAGCGGAGGAGCCTGACGTGGGGCTCGATCCCAGAATGCCGGGATCACGCCCTGAGCCGAAGGCAGACGCTTAACGACTGAGCCACCCAGGCGCCCCAAAATTCATAACCTTCTTAAGAGGTTATTATGTTCTTATAATTCTGATAAACATTTTAACTAACATCTATTTTAATTTTTCATAGTAATGTGAGTTGAATAATGTTACCATCTATCCGTATCCGTCGTTATCCCAATTTTACAACTGAGAAAACTGAAGCTGAAAGAAATTAAATAATATGTTTCATAAACTTACACAGGTCATAAACACAGAGCTGGGACTTGATTCAAGATATTTCTGATTCTAGAACAATACTCTTAAATTTCAGCAACATTGCCTTGGACATGGTCTCTATCTCCTTTTCATGCCAGTTCTATTTCTTCTGTGTACCATCCTAATTGGCTGCATCCCTCAGTAAAAATGTAGATAGCCCTAATCATGGGTATTGCAGCCAGGTTTTAGTGCTGCAAGGCTTCCTTTTCCAAGGGGGAAAAAAAATGTAGTTGTTATAAAAATGACTTCTGATCCTCTTAGATTGTCTGATAAGCCATGTATAATGCCTGAGCTAATCTTTTCTGAAAGCTCTTTGGGCAAATTGCTAACACTCAGGTCTGACAGTTTAATGCTATTACACTACAAAATATATGTTCTTGCCCAAAATAAACATGTTTTATAATAGCAATACAGATGTCGTCAAGGGGCAAGGTTATCGGGAGATAATTAGACCCCAGAGAGATTACAGGCTCTTAGATCATGAGAGCAGTATTGCGAGCCTGCCTTATTAAATAATTGTAAGAAAGTCAAAGTCAACTATAAATACACACATTTCCCTGTAATTACTTTAAAAAGTACAAACCCAAGGTGCGTGCCGATGTGCTGAGATGATAAGGCTTCTCTCTCCATTACACTAAAATGTCTAAATATAACCTAGAAAACCAACTTTCAAATTGAATTTTAAATAAGAATGTGAAAGGAAAGACACCTCTTCCTTCCTTTGCTAACATTTTTAGGTTAGCTGTTTTAAGTACATTTTTAAACCCTGGCAAATGAATGGCTGAGTTCCAAGAAATAATCCACCCACCCTATACTTCATACTCCATAAAAAATAATGAAAACCTAATTACATGAAATTCTCCAAATATAAATCTCTGTATATTTGCACATAATATTCCCTTGTCCTGAAAGATCTTCCTCTCTCCTTAGACTCAAACTTGCTAATCTGAAGTTGACAGCGATCTAAGAAACTTCTATATCATCCTCAAAGATAGCTTTATTCAGAGATTTGTAAAAAACGAGAGTAAAAAAATAAAAGGTTTGTGAAATTTTCACTGATCATCCCATTTCCTCCACATCAGAACTCTTAAATATTTATTCTTTGGTGTTCTAATAGTATTTTATAATTATATTTTTAGCACTGTTATCTGATTATATTATCCTGTACATTTACAGATGTTTGACCATGTCAGACTAAGAACAAGAAGCCTAAGTCCCTAATTCCTACCACAGTGCCAAGCGCAAAGCATTTGCTCAATAAATATTTACTGAATAAATGAATGAAGAAGTTAATAAGGTGAGCTTGTCCAGAGCAGGTAAACAGAATCAACCATCATATATAAGGGAAATTATTTTCAATAGATATGTTCACTGCTTCAGGTGTTGGTCACCCAGTGGGGCTATAAATTCTTTTCTCCCAGGGAGAGGTTATTTGTGCTAGCGGAGGGTTTGGAACATTGAGATTCACATTCCTATGCAAACAGCTTCCATTTACATTTAATCTCCTTGAGGGACCTGGTTTGCCTGGTTTGGTGCCTCATCCCCAGTGCCCAGATCACTGCATGATACAAAGCAGTCAGTGCCTGACTTCAAACCTGTAAGGACTCTTTTCCATCTGTTTCTCTTAAAGCATTTACATAACTTTCCCAGAGCATCACAAATAATTAGTGACAAAGCTGAACTTCAAAATAAGATCTTCTGTGTCCAAGTATGTGCATTCTCCATCAGATTATTTCCAGTTGCCAATCAATCCCAGTTAAAACAACCATACCAAAATTGTTGGTTGCTTATCTTTGTATTTGACCCTTTCCAGAATCTCAAGAGAGATATCTGCGAAGTATCTTCTTCCTTTAGGTCCTTTATAGTTTCAAGATTCTGAAATCCTACCCTAATCAAGAACCTGGTTATTTCGTTTTCTTCCCCCAATCCAGACTTCATTGAGGTATAAGTGACAAACATAATATATATATATATATATATAGAGAGAGAGAGAGAGAGAGAGTGTACAACGTGATGTTTATATATATATATAGATATATGTGTGTATACACACACACACACACACACACAGTGTGAAATGATTACCACAATCAAGTGAATTAATATATTTATCACCTAGTTACTTTTTTGTGGGTATGGTGGTTGTTTATTTACTTATTTTTTCCTAGTGACAATATAGCAGTAACCTAACAAAAGGCATTGAATATGAAGTCTTTTTAGGCTCATGGATTGAGAGAATTCAGGCTACAGAGAGTACAAAAGATTGTTTTATCCCATTTTTCGCTATGAGCATGTGCTTTCTAGACCCTGTATTGTGTTTGTAGTTGAAAACTGTGTTCATTCCACTATTCAATGCATTCTCTTTTAATTCTACAGTCAATCAACAAGGGTTCCTTTACAGTTATACTTTCAGGGGTTTCACTTTAAAAATTTAACAAAAATGTAAACGCAGGTGTAAGAAAAATATTTCGGTCACATTTTTGAAGCCTGCTTGTTGGCAATAGATCTCTCTATTATTTTGAATTGAAATATTCGAATTGAAATATTCAGAGTTTTTCTACCCACAAAGAGAGAAAAAATATCTTCCGAAGTTTTATTTTTCCATGAGTATTTATATTAGTCAAGGTAAGTTATGCTATAGGAACAAAGAAGTCCATGAATCTTTATGTTCTGGCGGCAACAAAAACTATATTCTTTGCTATGTTAGGTGTCTAAAGTGGGCCATTTTGGGGGGTAAGAGTTGAGGTGTGAAATAGAATCTACTAGACATAATCGATTGCTCAGTGACTAAGGCTGGAAGAAGCTGTGTAATATTGTAACCACACCATCTGGAAATGAAGGCTTTGGGCTGGAATGGATTGGAAGGGAGAGCATGGAGCTAGTATACTGTTGTCAAATGCCTCATCCTTGAAGTGATATTTGTTGATTCTGCTCATGTATCTTCGTCTCTTTGGCTAGAATTAGTCACATGACTCCAAAAAAACAGAAAGGACCGTTAAGAAGTGTGAGGGAGCAAATTGATGTTTATTGATCGAAAAACGCCTGTGTTACACCAACTAAGGAAGTTTGTTTTGAAATAAATTAACCTGAGCTAATCTTCGAGACTAAGGATAAATTTTCATGACATATGCAGATTTGCCAGGAATTTAGCTCTTCTTCACTGAAAGTTTTAGGATAAATGGTATCACACATGGTTCATCCTAGTTCATTAACAACAAAAAAGTCGGGGGAGAAAAGAACCCACCATATTGTGAATGTTGTGTGATAGTATCTTAAAAACAGTAAACTTCTGTATTTAGCACTTTTTTGTAGCTGAAAAATTCAAACATTAACCAAGGCTTTCTCTCTCTGTTTTTCCTTCCTTCTGCAAACAGAATCTTAATTGATGAATTCAGTGAAAATGAGTGAGTCCTATCCATAGCATTTAATGACAAAAGAGCTTATACTGAATAAAGATAAAATTTTAGACTGTTCTTAAATTCTATCATGTTGTAGCAAGAAGGGTTCCTATCCATGTGTGGATGAATGAATGGCCCTGGTGAATCATGATGGTGGGTGTTATTCACCCTCACCCACTAGACTTACTAGTAGTTTTGTGAAGGAGCTATTTTTTCTTTCAGTCACTCATTCATTCAAAAATCAGTTATTAGATGCTTACAATATGGGAAGCTTTGCTCTAAGTCTGCAAGCAGCAGTATATAAAACAGACCAACTTCTTATTCACATGGAACATAAATTCTAATATGCAAGGATGGAAAATAGACAGAAGTCCAAGAATTCTATGGAAAAGAAGAGAAAAAAAATAAAACATGGCACTGGAACAGAGAGTGGGAAACAATGTTCAAAGATAAGCATTTATTCAGTACGCTAGGCCAGATGAAGGCTATCGGGTTTGGCATTTGAGGTTTTACTGCTACCTCTGCCTGAAGGGAAAAAATCAGACTGCAGTGTGTTGAGTGACAGATGAAGAAATGGTTTCAAGAAGGTTGATTACGAAGAAATAAGTCATTGCTTATAGAGGAGGCAGTGATGAAAAAAGACTTTGCTTTATTATTATTATTATTACTATTATTTTACAATGAACAGGTGATTCTTTGTGTATTTCTTATTGCACTTTGAACTTTTGATTATATTTTTAGTAAAAATGTCTTCGCCACTAATAAAAAGACAGCTCCTACTTACTGATCACTTACTATGAGTCCAACAATGTCACAATAACTATCATTACAATAATGAATTGCTAATATTTCCTTTTACTTATCTGGCTGACAGGCTCTTAAGGTGGTCCCCATGACCCTTGCCTCATGCAGTTCATGCCTTTGTTTGACTCCCCCCTCCTGAGTGTGGATGGAACTTGTAGGAAATGGCAAGGGTAATGGGATGTACATTTCAACAATGTTGTAGAATCTATTTTGTTTGTCCTGTGGAAGTCTTTGAATATGACACTGGTTTTTAATGGTATCAGTCTTAACATAGGTGAAAGAATTATGTGCTCAAAGACAGTATACTCATACAACATCTTTATAACCAAGTAGGAAATGCATCTTGACTACTCTTCCTAAAATCCAGAGAGCTGGCAGGAGGCAGTGGTGAAGGAGTTAAGAGACTGCTGCTGGCAAATCTGCCTAAATCAAGTGCCTGTTAGCAACAATGGAGAACTGGAAAGGGGGGTGGCGATAACAGGAGGAGGTGAAATAAATAGTCCTTCTGGCCAGCACAGACCTCACTTCTATAGGCAAGAAGGGAATGGCAGAGACAGTTATAAAGGGTCTTTTATGCAAAGCAATCAAAGGGCTATGATGAAAATACAATATAAAACACACTCTTAGCATATTAGCTGACAGCTAAGCCTAGACAAATAAGAGCATTTTCAATTTGCTCTTAAAAGTCTCGAAGGAGCTGGAAGTTGTTACAGCTGCAGGAAAAAAAAAAAAAAAAAAAGGTGAGTTTGAATGCAGCCTGAAGAAAATATCCTTGCCCTTATTGAATCAAGCTGAACAGGGGCCACTACTGGAAAGCAAATCCCCGAAGATAGATGGTATATAAGCAGCAAGATTCTCTGAAAGGAATGGAAGTCTTGGTTGTAGAAATCTCTGAAAATCAGGGATGAAGTCTATAGATGAGCCAGGGGTCTGAGAGAAAAGAAGGATCACTCTATTAACTGCAGACAATAAATACAGCTGGGTTCCAGGAAGACCTTCACTAATCCCAATGTCTCTGGAGTTAAATGTCAGTGCCAGTGTAAGATGCATACAAACCTATTGTCTGAACCCTATGGTTGAAACCCTAACAGAGGACTAACTTATTTTTACTTTTCCTTTTTTTTAATGATTATTTATTTATTTATTTGAGAGACAGAGAGAGAGAGAACACAAGCAGGGGGAGGGGCATGGAGAGAGGGAGAAACAGGCTCCCTATACCGATGTGAGGCTGGATCCCAGGATCCTAGGATCATGACCTGAGCTGAAGGCATAGGCTTAACCAAAATGCAGGGACTTAACCAACTGAACCAGCCAGGCACCCCTCCACTAAATTCCTAAGCACAATAAGAGCCTACTTTGGAGGTGGCGGGGGTGGGGGGGTGGGGGACTAAAGGCAGAAAGATATGTAACAAGAAAGAGCAATCTCCACAGTTTGATCCTTGTAAAATACAACTGATGTTATGTTACTATTTTGCTCAAAGTCCACCACTGGCTTGGCATCTCTTTCAAAACAAAATCCAAATACATTTTATGGCTTACAAAGCTCTTCATGACCAGATCCCAGTCATTTCTCTGGCTCCATCTCCTGCCACTTTTATCCTCCCTGGATCTTATATCACAGGGAGAGTAAATTTTAGAATCAGGTTTCACCTCTGTGTCTTCTTACTACACGATACCATACCTCTAACCACATCCTTCTCTCAATAATGGCTTGCTGGGTCCCAATACACTTTTATTTTCTAAATATTTCAGGGCTATCTGGATGTTAAATAATTTATTCTAAAAATTTTCCTGGAATCAAGATTAAACTTTTTTTGCGAGTCAAATGTTTATTGTTTCTAGATTTCTGATGCCTCTGGACTACTCCATGATTTCTCACAAATCACCCACACATTGTATTCCTTATAAGTTTTTAAAATCTATGAATCAATAACTTATGACCTGTGAATCTACCCAAAGCATGTGTATTTAAGTACAGCTAAAGTGTTACATGCATCAAATATCAAAGTATTATATTCATTGATCTCCACTAAGATTTGCTTTTAAACATAAACACAGGAAAGAGTGTGAATTGTAACAATTGCTGAATGGTAAAGACATCTGTTGTGGTGCTAATCACTTGACTACTTCTTTCATGGGAGTAAGAGTTGGACCTTCTATTGGCAGAGACCGTGACTCCTTTCTAAGCTAAAGTCATCTGATACTGGCTTCAGTGAAGCCAATTCCATTGTAGTTGCCCGTCATAAAAGTTCTGGAACTATTTCTGAAGCCATCTTGGAGGACATCCACTTATTCTGGCGACAACTCAAACTTTAAGCATTTCAGTGTGCCCATGTCCTCCCATGGATCTCTCCTCCTTATGGTGTTTTTCCAGTAGTTTTCTCTTGGACTAATTAAAGCCCTACCCAATTTTTTCTGCAAATGTCTTTTCCCCTCTGGATCCTCTCTTTTCCATTCAATAAGTGCATTCGGTGCTTCTTTCACCTTTATGCCTTTTATCCATGAATTCATTTTCTCAGTTCTAGTTGCGTACCTTAATACAAGCTCCTCTTTGCATGGCCGGCCAACTCCTGTTCTTTCAGGCCTTGGCCCCTACATCATCTCCTTCTCAAACCCTTCCCCTATCCTCACGTACCAACGTCAGCTGCCTTATCAGGCACTCTCCTTCCTCCAAAAATGCATTTATCTCACTGTTCACTGTTTTCTTTTATGTATTGCTTGCTAAACTGTAAGGTCTCCAAGGGATAAATGTTTTCGGTCTCTTTCACATTTTTATTACTATCATGTAGCTTCAAGAGGAACCCAAATGCACCTCAGCATTAGCTTTAAAAGATAAATAATCTATAACCTAGAGAAGCAGAGTAAGTCTGATGGATGAAACCCTACAGGAAGTCATCGGACACTAACAGAGGATGAATGACATATTTTTTCCCTTGGTGTATTTTTTTTGAACATATATTTTATAGTGGTATTTCTTTCTATAGCATGTTTTGCCTTATTATGCAACATTCCAAACAATTGGAATTATAAAAAGGCAATTATATGAAACTATATAAAAGAGAATTATATGATAGGTATTGTAATTACTTAACATTCACCTACCTTTCCCTTGTATTTTAAGTATTAACAATTCATAAAGAGAGGTGAAGCCCTTCTGTGCATTCCTCCATGATGGCGTTTACCCCCATCCTCCTGCATTTGATATTTATTTCTTGTAGTATATCTATATTTGCAAAGCACATAATTTTGTTTTTCATATTCTAAAACTTTATTTAAATGTTGTCATGGAGTACATTTTTAATAACTGGGCTGTTTTTTTCAATATTATGTTTTGAGATTTAACCAAATACTACTAGTTCAGTTTTTTGATTTTCCTGATCACAATGTATTTTATTGTTATCTCCTCTTTTTATACTTTCTATTAAATTGAGGAAAGTTTAACCAATTCATTTATATTTTCCTCTGAGAGTTTGGAAGCTATTATTTAGATTTATCATATTTACTGGTTAAAATTTTAAGACACAACATTAACTACAATTTCTCCTAGACACATAAGGTATTTTATAGTAAGTAATTAAGTTGATCATACTTTAAAATTTCTCATTAGCAAGGAGTTTCCTCTTGTTTTCTATACATACTCACTAGGTTTGCACTCTTCTTATATACATCATTACTCTGTGTCTGAAATGTTGATTTTGCCCTAAATCTTGCATAATATTTTAGAAGGGTATAAAATTCTAGGTTGACTTTTATTTTATCTCTAATTTTGAAGATATTCATCAATTTTGCTGGGAAAGGAAGTCTGCTATCAGTTTGATCACCATTCCTTTGTAGACAGTCTGTCTTTTCTCCTTGGTAGTTTTTGAGATTTTATCTTTATCGTTGATGCTTTCCAATTTGACTATAGTTTTTCCATGTGTGGATTTATTATTAGATTTTTGTTTTAGTACTTAGCATTCCCAGTCAATTTGAATTTCAGTAATAATATATTCAAATAATGATTCTTCCATTCTTCTTGCCCATTCTCCATGAGTCTTATATATTTTAGCTCCACAATCTTTCTTCCATATCTTTTTACTGTGTTTGTGTATATTTGTAATATCACTTTCTTTTCATGATCTTTAAGGGTCCATTCCCCAATCATTCTTATTAAAGTCATTATTGATGTCCATATTGCCGTAACTAGCGATCAATCCTCAGTCCTTGTCTCGCTTTCAGGAGCATTTGTAATTAATCACTTCTTCCTAAAAGTACCTTCTTTGCTTGTCTTCTCTTGGTGCTGTTACTACTTGCGGTTTATCTTTAGCTATTTCCTCTGTAGCCTTTTCCTCATGTTCTTAACCTCTAAAGAGTGGTGTGCCCCAAAGCATTTTCTTGGATGTCAGTGCTTCTTTATTTACTCTTAATCTCTATGTGACTTTATTTTATCTCATGTCTTACTGTAATACATCTACTGTAGATGGCTATCAAACTTAAGGCAGCAGCTCTAGCCATCTATGCGGATGCCATTACATATATGAAGAAGCCTATTCAACTTCTCTATTTGGATGTCTAGGGTATTTCAAGAGTAACATGTCCCAGACCTTAAGTTTCCAAATTTGTTCCTGATCCAGTAATTCCTCATCTCAAAATGTTACTTCTGTATCTATCTGGTTGCTGATACGCCACACATTGACATCACCCTTGACTCCTCTCTTTTTCTCACATTCTGCATCCAATCTGTGGAGACATTCTTTTAAGCTTATCTCATACAAAAGATCAAATCTGGCCACTTCTCACCACCTCCATTCCTATCACCCTTATCAAAACCAACAGTTTCTCTCACCTTGACTACTGAAAATACTTGCTAAGTAACCTCCTTCCTTCCAATTTTCCTTGACTGCTACTTTCCTTGACTGCTTGCTACGAAGCAACTAGAGTAAATCTGTTGAAGATAAATCAAATCACAGCCTTTCCCAAAATTTCTAATTACTTTACATTAAACATAGAATAGAATCCAAAGTCCTTACCATAGCTTATAAGAGCCTACATGATTTGCCCTTGGCTACCTGTCTAAATTCCTTTTCTACCACTCTCCTCTTTGCTGACTACACAACATCTACACAGGCTTCTTTTCTTCCTGTTCCTAAAGCACACTAAATCTGCTCATAATTCATGGCCTTTGTACTTGTTTTTTTTCCCCCCACATAGCTGATCACATACTTCATTCAAATATCTACTTAAATGCAACCTCTTCATGGAGAACTTCCCTGATATCTCTATCTAAAATGTCAACCTCCAATATAATTGACCATTCCTTTATTGTATTTCCTGTATATCACTAACTGTACCTCATGTAATTTATTTATTGACTAATTTTTCTACTAGCATATAAGCTCCAAGAAGGTTGTGTTGTTCACTGTTGAATTCTCAGTGCATAGAACAGGATGGGGAACATATTAGGTGTATAATGGATATCTTTAATTAAATGAATGCTATTTTCCAGTTCATTAAATAACTCTTTTGTGTTCTGTCATTTATGTTGAATAAAAAAATTATGATCAATAAGTATATTTAACATTTTAAGCTAACTACTTATTTTTTTGTCTACCTATTTTTTTATTTCTATTTGTCTTCCTTTAATAATATATTTTTCTTAAAATAAGTATTTTTACTTAATTTATCTCTTTCATGTTCCCTTTTACAGTTATTTTAAAACCCTTGTCAGTATGTTCTAAAAAATGAGGTTCACTAAAGTGCATTTATAACCCAATAATTGGTTCTGTTGTCTGTTTTCCTAAGGATTTCATTGTGAAATCATTCAAAGCAGAGACTTAAAACAATAAACATTTATTATCTCACAATTTCTGTGGGTCCAAATTACAGGAAAAACTTAGCTGGGTGGCTCTTGCTTGAGGTATTCCATGAGCTTATATTTTAGGTATCAGCAAGTGTTGTAGTCCTCTGAAGACTTGACTGGAACTGTAGGATCCCCTTCAAAGATAGCCCACTTGTATTGCTATTGGTAGAATGTCCTCATCTTTCAGCAAGGAGATCTCTCCGTAGGGCTGCTTGAGAAATCTCTAACACAGCAGCTGGCTTCCCCAGAATGAGTGATGTAAGAAAACAAGATGGAAATCGTATGTTTCATATGATCTAGCCTAAGAAATCATGCACAATCATTTCCATAATGTCTCATTGGTTTAGAACCAGCTCTATTCAATATATGAGGAGTAAACAATGGTATAAATATCATTTATATTTATATAAATATATATACTTATATAAATATATAAGGGATGGGGAACTCCTTGGAGACTGGCTATCACAATTGTCTACTAGATTTACAAAATCTGTAATGTTGGGTCAAAAGCCCTGGCCAAAAGTGATATTGGAGACTTTGAACCAGTTGGTAGAGATGTCTAAATTTTTTTGGTTTTGTACAACTTCAGCTTGCTACCTATGGCCAACAGTCAAGGAGTGAAGTGATTTCTTCAGCTGCATCTTATTAAATTTCTTCAGCCTCTGCTTTCTAGCAAAAAACCTAAATTAGGCTGTCTACTCACATAGGGCACTGTTAGCCTCCCCTTTCTTTTAATGTATGAATATAGAGCTCATCAAGCATGTGCTTTAATCTCATGCCATGTTTGTGTTCTGATTCTGGTACACGGAGACTTTTGCCTTGATCTGCAAATATGACATATATGTATATATATAAAATATACATGCCTAAATAAAAAATAAATATATATGCATATATATAATCTACATACATAAAATCTATCATTACTATAAATTTGTCATGGAATTAATATTTCAAAGTGCAAAGTTACAATTATAAATGCAAATTTTTCTGATCACCAGTCAGACAATTGCAAACTTAATGCACGTCCTTAAAATTTTTATAGTATAGTTTTAAAATCAGTTTATGCATGGCTTCTGAAAAAAGGGATGATAGTGGTCTCTGGGGAATCATGAAGGTGTACAAAAGTTTGGTTAAATCACTTTGACTCAATTTAAGACATGGGTGGGAGGACAACATAAAATTGGCCACAAAGGTTAAGCAGATCCTTGTCTTCAGAAAAGTAAAGGTAAGATGGCAGCTTTCCTGAAATACTGCCATCAATCACGAACTGGTATTTAATTATGGCTCTTTTTACAGTTTGAGAATATAGAATGGGTAAAATATAGAATAGAATAAAATCCAAGACTACATGTATTGATAGTTACTGCACTGTTCTTTGACAGGTAGACAATTATTGAAGCTGTATTCATTTGTATAATAGAGATGACTTTATTTCATTTGGCTTCTTTCTGATATTGTTTGGTATTTCTCCATTAGTGAATTTCTTCACATTAATTGCCGTTCCACTGTTTGACTTGATCTGACACTTGCAGTGCGTATGATATCTTATTTACTTATTTATAAATTATCTTGTAACAAACTATGAGATCCATGTCCAAATGACTATAATCACTCAAATAGTCTTGGATAATAATGGATAACATTAGAAAGGTCAATACCCAAGCAGGAAATTATTTTGACTAGTGAGATTGAGAATTTATTGAGAATTACCCTTCCATGCTGTTACCAGATATGTCTCTACAAGGTCAATTTCTCTGTCCAAGATAATGAGAGCATAGAAAAATTCAAATACACATTGACTGTCAATTATAGTTTTCTGAAAGGGTGGATAGAATTTTTACATAAAACGTTAAGAGTGTCTAATCTTCTACTGAGAAATAGTGTTTATATTCACAGATGAAGTAAGTACATGACACTAGAGCACGAAAGGGAGTTGAAATTTCAGAGATGGTTGAGGTGTTATCAGGGAAAGAACAATGTATAGCTTTCAAGAGAATCCACGTTCAGATTGAATATGATATGTAAATGATCTTACCCTCTGACTTTGAATGTTGAAAGAGACCATATTTCCTGCAAAGTGGATGATTTTGGTGGAAAAATTGATTTTACAATCGTGAAGAAACTGAAGAGTTAGGCAAAAGAATTCAAGGGAAAAAGCTATTTCCAAATCAAATAAGCGGAAACAGCCTAAAGATCTAGCACATTAGAATGAGAAAGCTCCATCTACAGTGAGTGATGGCTATATGCTAGGACCTGTGAAGTACTGTGAAGGGTATTTTGGATGCCAGTAATTCGCAAAAATTTAGTCAAGTACTTAAACCTATTATCTAGTTGCCAGTGGAGAATAAAATAGTTCCTGGATTTTTAACTATATGCACAAACTGAATTTCAAGTTCATAGTGGCCTTCCAATTCCTTAGTTTGCCCAAACATTCTCGTAGATCACTGAAAATAATGTTAAAGAGAATCACAAGGAGGTTCAAAAAGACAGAATTGATAGTCTACATAAGTACAATTGACCTTTATGTTGAGATAGAAGGATGGTGCTATGAATGTGGTTTATTTTTTTGTATTTCTTTAATTTTAATAGTATTCAGACAATGATTTTGTTGAGTTAAAACATAGCTAATATTACAGAACCCAGATTAAGGAATTATTTAGCAAGCATTTTTGCACTATCTATAAATACACATTTGAGTCAACCAATCCTAATGTTACCTGAATCTGAAAAACCGGTGGACCTCATTCATTGTAAAACTTAAGTCATTTCATGTTTTGCCCCACACCGAGCAACAATGGAAGGGTCAGCTGCCAACTTCATATCACAGCCATGGGATAGGAACATATATTTTTTTTTAAAGTATGATGCCTTTCTGGGTTGAATATTAGAAAATAAACATACTTTTAAATATCTTGCATAATGTTTTATATCTATAAACACTTTCTATCCTCACAGAAGTTTTGTAAGTAGTTAGAATGAGGATAATTATCTCCATTTTATGGAAGTTACACCAGGCTTTTTGAGGTCATGTAGATTTACCCAAAGGCAAATCTCTAGTTAGTGGAGAAGGTTAAAGTCAAACACAGGTTTTCTGATTCCGTTCATGAAATCCATCTTTCAAGATACAACACAAAATGCCCCTTCCTCTACAAAGGAAACATTTGACTCTTCTTTGTCAGTACTCATCAACACATTTCCCATACATCACTCGCCATGTTGTATCCAAATCCAAAAAGAAGAGTAAATCTAAGGCAGATAAATATATTTGTGGGAAAAACAAAACAAAACAAAACAAAAAACAAAAAACACACACACAAAAAAACCCTGCACCAAATTAGAAGCCAGTGTCTTATACAGTTCATTAGATCAGATAAGGCTTTTTTTCTTTTTTTCAGTTAACACATTTTTTAAGACACACAAAAACTTTTGGAAAGAATCATAAGAATTAAGTAGTATAGGAGAACTGATTAGCGATTATAAGTTTGTGGAGGTAAACATGGGGATTAGAAAGGGGTAGCCATTTTTAATTTTCTATACCAGTCGGGAAATCTATGTAGGGCACTTTATTTAGCTCATTTACATATCTTAGTAAACCAAATGAATTATTTGTCAGAAAGAATTATCTGGAAAGAAATTAGTGAGCTCACTGTTGCATATCTTTGTGGATATTGCTACACTAAAATTAATTACAATTATTAATAACCATTTTCTCTGGGGATGTTTCTTCTGCCACCCAAATAAGTCATTTGTGTTCAAGCTGAAATGTGGTTTGTATTTTCTTCGAATGCTATTGCATATTTTAAGAAGTCTGGAAATAATGGTAACTCTGGATCAAAGAGTTGTTACTTTTCTAAAAAAGTAAGAACATCTTAGTAATACAGCTATTCAAAAATTGAAATCCTATTGAAGTAAGAATATAAGTTAGCAGGATCAACAAGAAACAACTGGCCTTACAAAAGTGCAGTATCTGGCAGTGTTCCTCAACTAGAAATGTCTGTATTAATAATTCCATGAATATTAATAGGAGTTTTCCATTTACATGACAAAGAAAATAGCCATATTTGATGTGAAATTATTAAATGACCATCTATCATAGCAGGACAAAACTGATTGCATTTTGTGGGATTCTGGCTGAAATATTAGACGTCACATAAATGAAACAAGTTATTTTTCTGTGACCTTCTTCTCTTCTTTGTCAGTACCCCTTACATTTGAGCAAATTATGTATGTGTTATGATCAATACTTTGAATAAGTTTATCAGAGAGCAGATCTTACTCAAGTCACCCATTTTCTCAGAAGCCAAGGGAAGGTAAGAGATTTGTGTGAGGTCACATAGCTGGGGCACCAGGGATGCTCCATTGCATGATTCCACAGAAAGATTCTTAGATCACTGGAAGGGCAATCATATTTGGTACTACATTCCAGACATTCATCTTCTTTAAAGTTGATTCAGTCTTATGCAAAGGAAAGTCTTCAGAAGCAGAAAAATGGTCACTTCTTTTTTTGAACATGCAACCACATATTTGGGAAATTACATTTATTCTATATAAATTTTACATCTTTGTAATAATCCCATATATGCCTCTGAGACCAGATATTTCTTTGCCAGTGATGCTACTAACAAAACATTTCCCTACAATTTTGGAGATAATAATAGTATGCCTTTTATTAGACATTGAATGGGGTGTTTTTCATTTTCTCTGAAGTTTGGCTAAGGCCTGCCAATTGAGGACAAAGGGCAACAGAGATGTTGCAGACACATATGCTGTGCTTCCCAAGACAGTAAAACTGACCCAGACATTATCAGCTCCTGTTACTCACAGCCAGGCTTGATAATAGAAATTTAGAAATTTAAAATTATAAGTAAAAGGTCAGGGGAGTAGGGAATTCTTTTACCTGTGAGAGAAGTCTGTGGTTTTTCTCTCTAGTATCTGGTCATGGAGGAAGAGAAAATATAATTCCAACTTACTTCCAGGCAGGGAAGGAGGGTTCTGAGATTTGGTGGGT
Organism: Ursus americanus; assembly: GCF_024610735.1. Lineage (NCBI taxonomy): Eukaryota > Metazoa > Chordata > Mammalia > Carnivora > Ursidae > Ursus > Ursus americanus. The sequence continues at coordinate 68,818,355 of NC_142134.1, forward strand.
ACTGGTGATGGGTACTGAGATTTGCCAGGTACTCGCTAATGATTTGGTGGGTACTAGTTGAATATTATGGAGTATTGGAACTTGGACCCTCATTTTGTCAAGGGGCCAGAGCAAATGTGACAAAATTCTTGGGAGAAGTTGACATCTGCACATTGAAGTTTGGGGATATATGTGACTGTAGACATTGACATCTTGCTTCTCAATTATATAATTTTAAGGCAAGAGTTTTTAGGAACATTTTGCAATGGCCAAAAGCATAACCTGAGGCGAAGGGAAGGGGTTTCACAAGAGACACACTGAATTCTGCTGTGGCTTTGAAAACTTGTAATAGAGCCTGGATTTGGAAGTCTTCTGTGATAGAAGTATAATGGCCAAGAAAAAAAAATGACAATAGTAATACCTGGATGTCTGATATGTGTTCCTTTTCTTCAAAGATAATCCCCTCTACTGACTCTGTCTCTGGAGGTACTTGAAGATGAAAAAACAGTGACAAAACACCAAAACTCTCCCTCAAGTGCATTTCGCCAGTAAGAAAGATTATGCCTCAGTTGCTGTCACTGGAGAATAATTAATTATATGCGAAATTGGTGCATTGGTATGAGGTCAAAATCTTAACCAAGGTTGTAAATCCTGAAAGTGGCTAGTGTGATGAAAGAAGTAAATTTTAAATTATATTTATCTAAATTAATTTAGATTTAAGTAGCTGCATATGCGAAGCAGCTGCTATATCGGACAGCCCTGATCTAGACAGCTTCATCTGCCCAGTTTCCAAATTTCTATGGATCATTAGATCTGTGAGACAACTGCTGCAGCTCTAGTGAGAGTTAACGTTTCTCAGGCACACACACACACACACACACACACACACACACACCTTGGTTCGGTTTAGAAGAACAGTATTTGAATATGAAGCTGGTAAAGATTTCTCTATGCCTCTGTGAGAGGGATAATAAGTATAGACACTCAAAGAGGGGACAGTGGTTTGCAAAATACGTCAGGATTTAGAAAATCTACAAATGACAAATAAATGGATGAGCCCATAGGACCTCACTGATGAAGGTTGACCAACTCCACTTTATTATATACTGGGTTTTAGAAAGGCTTTTATTTGATGCATATAAATATATAACTAAATAGAAAGATTGACACGTAGACAGACGAATGAAACCTACTTTGAAATGCATTAAGAATCTGGGAGAGCTTGGATTTTCTACCAGCTCTTTAAGTTATTAGTGGTGTGACCATACGCCACTTAGTTACCCTCTTTGAGTCTCTAATTTCTCATCTGTAAACTGGGGAGCAGAGCAGGTCTGCCTCCCTCAGAACCTATTCTGAGTTTTTGTTGATCATAAATGAGGTGCCGCATGAGAAAGGAATGTGTGAGCTGTGAAGTGCTACACAAGTGTGGGTTATTATTCATTTGTTACCACAGCAACTGAAGGGCATCTCTGTGACAACAGAACAGCTAACTGAAAAGCAATGATTAGAAAAAAAAAAAGTATTGTTAAGATCGAAGTATGTGATCTTTTAATAGCAAGAAAGCCCCCATACTGATATTTCTCCCATGCCCTTTTTTCTCCAATCAAAAAGTATTACATGTACGTATAGATAATTTGTTTTAAAATACAGAGAACTAAAAAAAAAAAGCTATGGTTATTTTAAGTGTCTTTTCAATGTTTTGTCTTTCCTCATGAATATATTTTATATAAAGAAATTTAGACAGGTATAATGTCAAATTTTTAAAATTGAGATCATGTTGTATATTCCATTTGTATTCTTCTTTCTGTATATTATTTTTCATGACTAGTACATCATGAGCCTTTATGTAAATTATTAGTATTTTTCCAAAATATGATTATAGTAATTGCATAGTAATTGCATATACTTCTTATATATAAGATCTCTATATATAATTCTTCTAACAAACTATTATTGAATGTTTTAGGTGTCTCTCTCTCTCTCTCTCTCCCCCTTTTGTTTTGGTTGGCTACTGAAACAATACTTCAGCAAACATCATAGGCCTCTAGAAAACACAGACAGGATCTCTTTCAAGGAGTGGTATTTTGTGTTGAGGCTGAATGCCCAGAAGGAGCCAGACATTAGGGCAGAACACTCCAGGCAGAAGGGCAAGCAAGTACAAGGCCTTTATTATTGAGTTTAACTGATAAGAGTCTGTATTACCTCCCCAGGAAGGATATATAACTTACTCCTCATTCTGACTGGCAGTGGATTAAATGAAATCATTTCCTTATTTAAGAAATTGCAGATTAGAGGGGGTCCATTCCAGGCTGTCACATTTGTGGTAGATTTTTCTCTCCCATACAAGCTTTCCATTACACATTTGGGATAGATGCTGAAGCCAAAATCTTTAAACATCTTGAATCCTCATCAGTCCTTAAGGTAATATTTGCCATATATTATATTGTCAGAAAATATATATGAGGTGAATTTAGTACTTGCAGTGTAACCTACTATTTTATAAAGTAATAAGTCAAAACAGTTCCCTACCACACAGGGCATATTCAGAGAAGATAAGATAATGTTTTACATGCTGATAATCAATATTTAATTCATTTATAGGAATTATGAGGAAGAACAAAAGAGAAACTGCACAGAACTTCAGAGCAATTAATTCCTTTTAAATGTAAATTTCTGGGGTCTGATACTTACAGATGCAAAGTAAAAAGCCAATAAAGGAACAAAAATATTTGGGAAAAGGGTTATTTGGTGATATCCTAGTTATGGAAAAAAAGATGACTCATATATTTTCTTTGTTTTTATAGTGTAAGTGTAACACATGGTATGTTTATTTCAAGATTAATGTATCTAGTATAAGTATTATCATCTTCCCTGTCCTATAATTTTCCAAATCGGTTTTCCACTCCCCTTAGCATATAGGATGCCTTGGAAGGCTTAGAGCAGATGTTGGAATATTACACTGTGATGGCTGATGGGGAGACACATTTAGGTTGGTGACCTCTGCCACCTGTACCCTCAACTTCCCCATCTCCTAACTCAATACTTACGTGGGCATCCCCATTTCTCCAATATGCTAGAATGCAAATTTCTGAATATACAACAAAGTATCTTCTTTGGGCTGAAGACCAGAATGCTGAGCTGTTTTAATACACCACTTCTATTTTTAAACCAACTGCTAGAGAAGGCTTAGTGTATAACCTATGTTTGATTAATGCAGATAAAAATGTCATCTAACTATTTGAAGACAGGAATAAAGACCAGGTGTGATCGCAGGTGAACATAGAACACAGAATACAGTTCCCAGGTGTTCTTAAGAAACTGTATTATACGTAAAGCAGCAATTGTAGAAAATCAGGAGATGTTACTGCTCTATTGAGCAGAAATTAAAGGACCCACTGAGAAACTTGATTTTGCTGTGGGTTTCTCTGTAAGAAGGCTGCATGACAGGTGGGCTGAAGAATTCAGAGAAAGTTGGGCCATGCCAGGCAGCTTGCACAGATGGGCACATCCATTGTGCCCTATGGAAAACAATCACTGCTTGATTTGATTGTGTACTCAAATTAGGGGTTATTTAGGGAAAAGTGGTGACTACATCCCCAGGCTGCTCTGGCTTGAAGTGAGCTGGGCTGAGCTGAACATCACTCTCATCAATTCCTTTGTGCCTTAAGACAGAGTCTGGCTGGTAAAGACTAGGCTTGGGGCACCTCCATGTCCCATAAATCAGTGTGAGAATTTGACAATGGACTCCCTCTCCCCCGCCCCTGCAGCAGCCTGAGAAAGTTCTTTTTTGAGACTCATATCCTTAGACTCTCATAGTAGAAGAGTCCATTGACCTCACAGAGCCTTGAGGGGAAAGAAAATATTGAAATACATTAAACACAGATTTGAAAGCTTATTAGAAAGAACACTGGCAGACAACTTGGCCCAATTGTGTTCTAGTGCTTGGTGGAAAGTAGAGCTTATAAATGATGAACTTGGGTATTTAGCTAAAGGGATTTCTAAGCAAATATTAAACACAAACCCTAGTTTCTTCCTGCTGCATAACACTGGTGTGCAACATTAGAGCACAGAGAGATTGGCAAAGGGGTTCTAAAGCAAAAGGGAATCAGCACTTGGTGATTAGGAAGATTCTCAGCCTATCCAGATAGGGTGTTCGGGAAACAGGGCCAAGTGTGTGGCTGAACAACTGTTTGCTAAAGAGATTAGGTGTGTGACTCACGGATCCAACTGACCATCTTAGAGAAGCCAGGAATAGAGATGCATTTATCCAGAAAATATCTGTGGATCAGCCTTTTTTTTCTCTGATGGCTTGGACTCACATGAATTGCACACTAGGCCAACTAGGACTTTTAGAATTTTGTATCAGCAGAAACATTATCAGCCTGGATTCAAAGGGATAGATATGGGATATAATGAAGGAAGAATGACTTTGAGGGCAAAGCCACAGTGCAGAGGCTGGCAAGGTTTTCACGGCCAGCGTGGACCCAGACGGCATAGGCTAAGGGAGTAGGGCCATTTTCTGGATTCTGGAGGGCAGAGATCCCTGTGGTTTCAGAAGGTGGACCTGCTACTAAGGAAGTGGGTCTGCCACCCCAGTGCACCCAAAGAACAAAGCATCCATTCAAGACATTATTTTCAAGGCTTAAAATCTGATGGAGTTTGTCCTGCCATATTTCAGACTTGCTTAGGGTCCATGACCCCATTTTTCCTTCCAATTCTCTGTTTTAGAATGAGAAGTCTGTCCTATGCTCATTCCACCTTGTATTTTGGAAGTATATAACTTGTCTATTCTTACAGGCTTATATATAGAGAGGAATTTTTCCTCAGGATGAATCATACCTTAAGTCTCACCCATATCTGAATTAGACGATGTTTGGATAAGATTTTGTACTTGGAGTTGATAATGGAATGGGTTAAGACGTTGGGGAATATTAGAACAAAATTAATATACTTTGCATGTGAACAGGACATGAATTTGGGGGGAAGTCAAAAGTCAGGCTGTTATACATTTAGTTGTGTCCCCCTAAAATTCATAAGTTGAAATTCTAACCCTAGTGCCTCAGGATGTTACCATATTTTAAGACAGAGACATTAGAGAGGTAGGTCCTAATCTACAAGGACTGGTGTCCTTATAAAAGTGGGAAATCAGAGACAGACAATCGTATAGGGAATATGATGTGAAGAGAAACAGGGAGAAGGTGACCACCTGTGAGCCAAGGAGAGATATCTGGAACAGACCTTTCCTTCACAGCTTTCCTTCACTGCCTTCAGAATAATCAACCCCAAGGATACCCTGATTATAGGCTCCGTCTCTAGAACTCTGAGACAATACATTTTTATTGTTGTAGCCACTCTGTGGTATTTTGCTATGACAGTCCAGGCAAACTAAAACAAATAGATATGATTGACAGTCCTTAGTTCCATCACAATCTGTGATGAAGCTAAGAACACAGCCCTCGTGTTAACAATTCAATAAATAATTAAATGCCTACTGTGTGTAATGCCCAGTACCAACGGCTAAAAGGGATCAAATAACAGTTAAAATTCAGTCAGCTTATGGATTTCAGTTTGAAATAATCATATTTTAAGAATGTCTGGGAAAATGTGAGTCAGCGCTAATAGATGGATTTCTTGAAGTAAATAAGTTCATGCATTTGAATTGGAAAACTTTTAAAAATATATTGTTATTTCTTTACCTGACCCATCTGCCACCTTTAACAATGCTCACAGCACTGCTATTAGAAACTGTAAACTTATTGTCACTAAAGCACACCAAGAAATGAAAGCAATCGACATTCTCATAGTGAGTACAACAAATCATTGCTTGTTTTGCAATTCTAGGCAGAGCTAGATCTGTTTTCAGCTCAAATGTATATGTTAAGTATAATACCTATTAATTTACACTTCTGGATATGCATACAATGTATAGCATTTACTGTGGTGAGCTGTGTTGTCACTGAACAAAGTTACCTAGTGACAAATGTTCCCTTTATTTTAAAGTATTTTGTAAGTTTTTCCTAAGTACCACTTAATTACAATTTTCTTAATATTTTGAACCCCAAATTCTTTGGGATATGATTTGTACATTTCATTTTATTTTGCATAGAGATAGGTTTTACAAATACTTTTCTAAGTATTCTCTGATTTTATCCATTGAGCAAGATAATTATCATTATATAGCAGTTTTGTTTTTTTCAAAAATTAATATTGTATTTGAAGACAATACATCTGGCTAATTAATTGTAATATATGGTATGAATCATGGGACAATTTGCTGATAAATTCTACTAGTAATGATGGAAATAGTTCATGAAGACAGTCCATGCATCAAGATAAGACTACCACTTGTATATTTATTGACCAATAAATTTAAGACTAGAGGTAGTATAGGAAAAAATAATAGAGATATCAAAGCTTTATAAGGTTATGAAAAGTTTAGTTGTAGAAATGAGAGTAGGGAATAAAAATCACTAGTGTGGCACCTAGGCCAATCAAGTAGTGATGGATTTTCTGTAATGAGGTGTCCTGACCATATCTGGCTGCCGAGCAGAATGGATGTCAGTAATGTGAGGAAGGTCTAGCAGCTAGCATGGAGAAGATGACCTGGAAAAATAGCTGGTCAGCTGAGTGGTTCGCTTTTCACTGATAAGAGTGACTGCAGCTATGGAAATAGGAGGCTCCATGTATGTGAGATTAATGTAGCCTTCCTGGACTAGTGTTCTATCAGGATGGTTTGACCTGGTGTGTAGGACATAGCAAGCTCTTGACAAGTTTAGGTGATCCATCTTCTTGGGAAACGATACCACAACAGGGTGAAAATTCAAGAAAATAAGTTTGGCTTTTAAGGGAAAGGAAGATTTTTCGTAAAAACCAATCCTTGAGTTAATGTTACCCAAATGGTTTGAGATTCAAGACTGAGGATATGCTTCATGTTACATTTAATATTACATTACACACAGGTTTTTTGGTATTGAGTCCATTCTAAACTAGTAAACTCTCCTGAGAAAATTACACTTTTATTGGTCACAGGAATCTTAACTTGTTAAAAATAACTATGGTGAGTTACACTGCAACTGAACAGAGATATGGTGATCGCCTGTATTCCCTTTACTTTCCAATGTTCTGCTTTTACCATTTTCTAGTTGATATGCTAAAGGCATATTGTTCAATCACTCATTCATTTAACACGTATTTGACTTATGCCCAGCAGGCAGCACAAATAGAAATGAGAAAATAAGGGAATATTAATGTCTGATATGATTTACTAAGTGTGTTCTGAGGGAATGAGTAAATACACATTTCTGAATGAAGGATAAGAGTCTTAGTTGCAGGTCTGCTTCTCCCATTGCTTTGGAAATGTCTATGCTGCTCTTAAAGGGGTGAGATGGGCTATAGTGATGTAGCAAGACTAACCCAAGAGAGGACTACCGCTCAGTACAGCAATGGGAGGAACTTGTGACATACATGAGCCTCTGTAATTACATATACAGATACTTTCAGCTGTGCTTGGTAATAGGTAGAGCTTCTTTATCTATTCCAGCACGTTGAGATGTATTACAAGGACTTGAGAGAAGCCAAGAATACTAAGTTAAGCCCGATACAATAATATAGGTCTCCTTTCCCTTAATCCTTGGGTAGCCAGATTTAACAACTGAAAATATGATACCCATTTAAATTTGAATTTTAGATAAACAATGAGTAAACGAACATCTGTGGTAATCCTATCTCCTCCATGAAGCTCACTGCTATCTATCTACAAGACAGAACCCTTGGCCAACACCTAGAATACAACCTTTTCACTGGGTATACAACATTCTCCATCAGTGGCAGTACTTATTCAGACAGTGATTCTCAATCTAGGCTGTGGGCACATGCTCTATGAGGAAAGGGCTTTGCTTGTGCTATGAGAAAAAGAGAAGTGCCTTTGAAAAAAATCTTTCTTTATGTGACTTATGTGTGATGTATGGTCCCCAGAGGAACATATCCATGTCCATACTTATCAACTCTTTCCTGTGGCGAAAGGGGCAAAGTGTGTCTTCAGTCTTTCTTCAGATGGTACTCTGGACCCTCACGGCAGTGATACTAGTATATTAATATGTATTATATAATATATATATAATGGTCTATATATAGACCATATATATAGTCTATATAGACTATATATACTATATATAGACTATATATATTATATATACTAGTAATATATATATATATACAATAGTAATACTAGTGTATATACATACTAGTAATATGGTAGTATATATACTAGTAATACTATATATACTAGTAATACTAGTTATTATACATATATTATATATTATTGTATTTATTATTATATATTTACATTTATACATTTTTATATAATATAATATTATATATATTAAATATGTCTACATATCTTTTTATTTTACAGAGGAAGGATGAGAGAAGTTAAGTATAGTAGCCAGAAAGATAAAAATAATAGAAAGTTAAAAACATACACAAAAGTTAATCACACAATAAGAATTGGCAATATATTCAAACAATTGCAAGCCTATAGGAAATATAAAATAAATCACCTCACATTGAATTTTTTGTCTATGGATTTAATACATTATTTCTGTTCTAACCCCAAGGGTTTTTTTTTATGAAAAATTAGGACCAACTTTAAGATGCTTCAATATTCACTCATTATTTATTAAAAAAATTAAGTATCAGAATGCATATAGTATACACTGTGATCTTGGTTTTGCACATTTATTCATGTGTTTGCATTATTTCAACTTTCATAAACATACCATACATGTATCTTACAATACCTGATAAAGATTCAGCTGTCTGACACGTATACATGTGTTATTAGTTTTATTTTCGCTTGGATTACTGTTATTACTATTCTTGCTGCTGTTATTCGTACAATTATCTAATGAGCTTTTATATGTAAGCCTCTGTTTTAAATCCTCTTAACTCAGCAACTATTTAAGCTCTGAACGTCTAGCCATTTTTAGTGCTATTTTATAAACAAAGATTCAGGGAGATTAAGTAATATATCCTCCACCCTATAAATAGACAACACCAGAAATGGAATTCTTGGTTAGAAACTATGTCTTACAACCCCAAAAAGTAAATCTTTTCCCTCTATGCCACCCTGCAGTTGGCCTAGTCTTGCCTTTTTTCCAGGCTTACAAAGAGGTAACTAGAGATACAAAAGGACGAGCTACTTCTTCCTTATGTTTGCACAATTTCTCTATCACACAGAGACGTTTAAAAGAGAAATTGGCCCATTCACAACTTTTAATAAAAGTTTAAAAATTGTAAAATTAATTAAGAACACTTACTAAATCTGCTCATTTCCAAAGATGCTCTCTCCTCAAAGAAGCAAGATCAGAACTGTAGACATAGGGAAGCACATACTAAATCATGAAAACTATTTTGCCTCATTGTCACAGTAATACATTAAATGGTGTCAGCGAATGAAAGCAAGTTGAAAGCACGTTGTCATCTTAATATCTGAATTATTTATGAGATGATGGCCTTATTTAAGGATTACCTAGAAAATAACCTTATAACAAATTAGGGGACTGCAATATGTTAAACAAAAGGGACTGTAGGGGTCTCACCTTATCTTTTTGGGGTACATTCTAAGACCCCCCAGTGGATGCCTGAAACTTCATATTAATATCGAACCCTATATATACTACGTTTTTTCTTATACATACAGACCTCTGATAAGATTTAATTTATAAATTAGGCACAGCAAGAGATTAACAACAATAACTGATAAAATTGTAACAATATACTCTAATAAAATTTATGTGAATGTGGTCTTTCTCTCTCAAAATATCTTATTGTACTGAACTCACCTGTCTTCTTGTGATGATGTGAGATGATAAAATGCCAGCATGATCGGAGCTGAAAGAAGGTGCGTGACGTAGGCATTGTGACATTAGGCTGCTATCGACCTTCTGATGATGCATCTGCTTCTGGCCTGTGGTTGACCATGGATAACCAAAACCACGGAAAGCAAAACTGAGGATAAGGGATACTATTATATAATTAATATCTAAATCAAATGGACTATTTCTGTATTTTGATTGCAATCAGTTGGGGAAACAAAACATGAAGACTAGAAATGTTAAATAATAAAATTAATAAAAATAAAAGTTCTGAAACAACATAGGAGATGTCACAGGGTGGACCTGGCTGCATCATATTCAAAACAATGTGGACAGTGGCATGAAAGAGACCTGAATGTGGCTCCTAAAACTCCTTTCTCATGGTCATTGTCTGGAATATTAACCTATTCTAATTTGCTGCATGGTACTTATAATCCTTTGACTTTTTTATTTTTTATTAATTTATGGTCTCTCTTCTACTAATGTAAAAGCTCCATGAGAACTAGGTCTCTGTCTGTATTTTCACTGTAACATCCCTAAGGCCTAGAATAGTTCATAACACATAACAGATGAATGAGTGAGTGAGTGAGTGAGTGAGTGAGTGAATGAGTAAATGATCAAATTAGTAAATTTCCCAGTTATTAGCTGTGTGGTCTTGGACTTTTCTATGCCTTCAGTTTTTTTCATTTTTACAATAATATTAAATAATCATTTTCTTAGATTATTAAATGTAGAATAACTAAAGCATCCTGCATCGTGACAGCAGGCATAGAAGGGCTCAGTAAATGACAGCTATTAAAACAAAGGTGATACTTTCACCTTCACCATAAAATAATTATACATCCCTACCTCGTTGTTGAGTTTGGTCCCATATGATGTCCAATGTCATGTGAGCAGATGTGGCATATGCCACATCCGAATGGACACCTGTATCTCTCACTCATCCCTCTGCCACGAGAATATGCTGTTTCAGATCAGAGCTGCACCTTCAGGATGAAAACGTGTGCAGCAGACCCAACCTGGAGGTCAACTTGAAGGGGGTCTCAGGGACGACCTGCCAATGTGTAAGTGAGAAACAAACATTTGTTGTTGAGAGACCCTAAGATTTTGGAGTTATTTGTTATTCAGGACAAGCTATTGAACATTGACTATTAAAATGTTCTATGGAATTTCAGAAGATGAACTGTCCATCTAAATAAATTTAGTTGAGAAGAGATGAGTTTGATCTGACAAAGGTAAAGAGTAATATGTTCCTGTCATGAAAACAAGATATGTGAATTGACGACCTCCCTTTTCAGGACATCAATGTCTTTTGTTTCGTTGTCTTTGGTTTTACTTTCTTCTTCCTCTCCCCCCCCCCACACCTAATTCAGTCCATTCACCAAAGGTCCCATAAATCTAGTCACCCCACTATTGGCAAGGCCAAGCACATGTGAAACCCGGTCAGTTCTGCAGCCATTTCTATTCTGGACTTTACACTCCTGCTATACAGAATTAGTTGTTTCAATTCCTTAAAGCTGTCATACTTTGTTCTGCTTCATATACTTTGCATAAATCTTGTCCTTTTCCTGATATGTCCTCCTTCTACTCAAAAACACCATCTCCTTCACATTCACCAGTGAGGTCCTCTTCAGTCTTAACAATTCAGTTCAAGGTTTGATCACTCTGCTTATCATCAGCACAGTGACATCTCTAGGACAAGTTATTATTTAATCACATTTATTATCCTTTGTGGTTAACACAAGACCCAGCATCTAGTATGTGTCCGACAAACACATGTTGAGGTGAGTTGGAATGACAGGTCGTTTAGACTTTAGAAGTCTAGAAGGAGCATTCTGACTAAAATCCAACCTATTTTAAACGTGATTTTCATCATTATATCTTGGTGAATTAGATTAGAGATAGAGTTTTGAATAGAAGAAGAAATTAAAAGAATTCTTAAACCAGAATGTGACCTTTTCCCCAATCTCTCCACCAGTAATTTCAACACTAGGCATTAAAAACTGGTCTTTGCTATGTCTCCAGTTGGTGTTTAATGACTTTAGGTCAAGATTACACCAACAGCTGGCAGCTTTATCCGAGAGAGAGAGAGAGAAAGAAAGAGAGAGAGAAAGGGATTTTTTTTCTGGTTTTGAAAACATAACCTCAATTTTCTTATTTGAAAATCAAAATGATAACATTTTGTTGTATTTATCATAAGGTTGGTATTAGAAGCCCATGAGGAATTGTGATGTACCTTGTATAGTTATTATTAGAATAAATGGACTCAACTCTTATTTTTTGTTATCCCCCAAGCAGACATGAGCAGACAAAGACATAAGAGAACATGAGAGTTTCCATAGACAGAAGAAAAGCTACCCAAGGGCCAGAAATGAGCCTGTGAGAGGTAGAAGGCACCTCAGCTAATTTTCCAGGCATTACAGTTTACCCTTAGGACCAATAATAGTTGAGAAGTCTGAAGAAATAAACAGTGGGTAATAAAGTTACATTTCTTAAAAAAAGAAAGGTGAAGAAAATAAAGAAATCCCTGAAATGTGTGGGAGGGAAAAAACCCCACAGAACTTTATCTCTCATGCCATATGGAGTTTGATTGTGAAGAATCTTTTCAGTTGAGCCTATAAATGGCTACTCTTTGTAAGATTTCTTTTCCTGACTTTTACCTGCAACATATGATGCCTTGCTGTAGACTTTAGAAAACATATTAACTTCCTAGTTGCTCTTATGTGTCCTCAGTCAGAGAAATGCAGTTAATTTTAAAGCCAGCAAAAGCTTGTAACAAGGAAGGCCTACTTGGCTGCCACAAAGAACTGAAATGATGAATGGGACCATCAATAATTCACATGTTCTGTGTAGATGTGACAGATTGCCTGATTGTACAAAAGAACTTCTACCTTGGTGAAGAACCAACAAATTATTCCTCGGGGGTCTCTTTGACTCCCTACCTTTATCCTTAATGTATAAAGTACTTCTTGTTTTTGACAAATACAATGCTATTTGCTGGTCTTAATGAAGGCCAGACTGGTGGCTAACTGATAAAATATGCTGGGGAAAAAATTGATAAATAAATTGTTACTTAGATTATCTCCTGGTTAAATCCTTTTCTCAACCACAAATTTAGATACTGAGATAGGCCCTAAACTAGGTTGAATGATCTTGATATTGATCAATCAAAGTTATAAGATGGTTGGGTTGGATATACTTACAACCAAGTTCTCCCCCCATCCTTCCTTCATGTCACATGGCTATAGTGGTTAGAATGACAAGGTTCCCAACTCACATTAAGTGTCAAGGGAATATACAGATCTGTATAACATGTAGACAAAATTTCTTGAACCTCCTCCTCCCCCAATGGCCTTCACTAAATGAAAGGAAACTGGTAATGCACCATACTTTTCCTGCTCCAAGGGAGATATGTTCTTATGCGTGTGCTGTGATGAGATGGATAATAAATACTTTGGACAGTGAAAGAAGGAATACAATCTGCACAATGAAGGAAAAGCTAAGAATTGAAATGTTCCCAGGAATTACAGCTGAGCTGTAATAGTTTATATAGGATTAGTCCACAGAAGTAATTTTGTAAGTCTCTTGTGGCAGACATAGAATGATAGGGGAACACTGTGATGTACAGGATGTTTCCATTATATTCCATAAATTTGCATTAGAGGTTCAGAGAAACATAAATAATGCATGATAAGTTCTATCAAAAGAATTTCTGGCTGGGGTGAGTGCACACAGGAAGCTGCTTCTAAGGCCATATTTTAACAGGCCTGGGTAATGGCCTGACTGGCCACATTCATGCCTATAGAAACTGTGGGATTTGCAATTTGTCAAAGGTTAATGGAGAATGAAGAAAAGTGAGTTTGTTTTAAACTTTAAGCTGGTTTCCTAAGTAAAGATATAATAAAATACTATCAGAGTACTTCTAATACTTCCATTTACCTTTATTAAAAAAAAAAAAAGTAACAGAACATTTTGACTGAGCCACAGTTAATGCAGTGACCTTCCCTTTCCTGCATCCCACTCTTCAGGGGATGACTTGACCAGAAGAGAGAAGTGTTTGTCTCCAGCAGAAAGGGCACACTACGTGCACAGATTGGTGAGTGACAGTGACTACTAGTTATTAGGGGCTTCCTCTGTGCCAGGTCCCATGCTAAGAATTTGACACATTGTCTCAAAATTATCATGTTTAGCCCATACAGCAACCTTATCACAGAGGCATTATCCCTGACTGATAGATAAATGTCTCGGAAGGACCAGATGACTACAGACACTGTAGGTGTATTTATAGAGAACATCTGCATCTGACTTTTTTGTCCATTCTCCTCACCACTACATTATACTGCTGAATGATAGAAGTTGCTAAATTAAATTTGAGATAAGCTTGAAAGAAGCAGATCTGGAGGAAACAGCCTTGACTGAGCCAGAAAGAAAGGGAGAGACTCTTGATGTCACTCAGCAGTGGGTTCTGCTTGAAATGGTATAAAAAGAAAGAACACTGTAAGGAGAAGTTGAGTGGTTCAAAGGCCCAGGGACGCAGAAAGATCTCCAGCAAGGGCCTAGTAGATAACATGATTAGCTTGTGAGTTGGGTTGACTGGAGAAGATTGAAGCACTGGGTGAATGTTTTTAACTATGACTCAAGGTTGCCTTGCATTCATATCTTTAAAAATCAGAAAAATTAAAATCCATCCAAATACCCACCCTCACCAGTCTTTCTCCTCCTCACCCTTTTCCATTCCTTTCAGTGGGAATTGTATTGTTTCTGGTTGATCAATGATCTGATTAGCCATTATTTTTCCCTGTTAGATCCAATCTTCACCCTCCTCAGTCTGCCATGTGCCGGTGTTGGTAGTGGTGGGGTGGGGGATGGACTCCTATGGATTACATCACCCTCTGGCTCCTTCTTGGGTTTGGCCAATGAAATCCACCAGCAGGAGATTGGAAGGCAAGAGGAGAGAGAAGTCAGAGTATGTCTTTCCTCTTTCCAAATTCCTCCCTGCCCTAGTCCCACTTCTCTGGAAGTAGCTGTGTTTTCTACAGTGATAGCTATTACTTGTGGCTCTTTCTTAAGGGCCTAGTTTTCACGACTCCAAATACAAGGTTTTCTTCCCTAGCCCTTAAGCCTTAGTGGTGGTTAACAGCTTCTGCCTTTTGCTGGTCTCTTGGTATCTCTCTATCCTTTGTTTACTGAACCCTGACCTCACTTCTAAAAATAGTCCTTTCACCGAAGTCCCCCATAAAATTTCCTTCTGTTTTTTTGAGCCATCTGGAGTAGATTCTGTTTGCTGCCAAACTCTGACAAATACTAATGACACTGTCTAATGAGCTCTCCTTTTAGGAAGTGCCTACTTGCAGAGAGCATTCTCTCTGCTTCACCATCCTTACACTGAATAGGATCAGGCCCACACAACAAATGTATGTCCATGTGACAGAAGTAAAATCTCAAACATGAGTGCAAAATACACAGTGCCAACTGTTTGTGTGGTTAAATGCAATTACCTCTATAGACCTAGCTAGATTTTCAATATGTCTTGTAAAATGCTTGATGCAGATGCTTCTTATTCATCAGTCATTTAATAGAACAGAAGCGTTAATAAATCAAATCTCATTTGCAATGAAGACTGAAAACGAGGTCACTAATTACAGGTATTGAACTGTTTTGCCTGACATAGCCAAGCCCTCGTGTGCTAAACAACAGTCAGTTTTAGAAGAATTTTTATAAAGAAAAAAATGAAGAAACGTGGACAGATTGAGTGCCTGAGCCCACTGGAATCTCCTTTTAACTCTCCTTACCAAAGAGAGAACCAGGCAGGTAAGAGTAACAAGCATTGATTAGATAACAGGGGGGGGGGGGGGGGAGGCTAATTCCATCTCCAAAGATAAATAATTGCTTTTTGCTTCCCATAGCTTGAGGGAAGCCTAAAGCCAAGAGTAATTTATAATCTTACTTTCAATTACTTTTTTTCTCCCAACATTTTATGAGAATTATGCCTGTGCTTTCAATCAGACATGTTCAAGCAATAGCAAATTTGTCTCCAACTAGCGAATTATTAATTAAGAGCCCAGATGTGTTTCACAGAGCAATGAAAGCTAAAATCAATGGATGTCTAACCTGAGGGTTAGGCTCAGGCAATGCCAGAACCTATTCCCAGGTCGTACTAATGAGACCTTAAGTGATTGTTTGAAAATGATGCTATGGCAGGATTGCATGAAATAGACTTTTGTATATACTTTTTCCTCCATTTTTTTTTCTAACCCTGGGAAACATAACAATTTAATTCTTTTTGATGGTTCCCACTGGTACCCCTAGGTTCTTCTGGGAGTTATGAAAAATGGAAAGTTATCTTTGAGCTCCATGCCTGAGGAGGAATACTGGTGTTTCCTAGACATTGGTTAAGAAGGAGAATAGAATCCTCTAACTTTCTAATGCTCTTTTCATCCCAGTCAGCCCGCTTTCCAAAATTACATTGTCATTATTCCAGAGTTTCAGCTGTCCCAACCAGTGCTGCCTTGGATTCCAACACTGGCACACAGGCATTGTTCCCATAATTAATCCACCCCCTGGAAAGTCAGTATGAACCAATTCAGGCAAGGAGAGAGGGAAGGAAAAGAACATTTGTTGGGGAGTATTTAGGTGACTGACACAGTGCTAGACACTTCATACGTGCAGCCTAGTGTGTTCCTTAGAACAATGTTCACGTGTGATAACAGACCATATCCTACTCATTTTTGGAGAAATTTCAGGCTTAGAAGTTAATATCTTAACCAAGTTTTCACTAACAATATTTGAAGAGATGGGATTTAATGCCAGGTAGGTCTGTTTTTGGATTGGTATGTGTGGTATCAAAATACAGTACCAGCCCCACTGATGAGAAACCTGTGAATCCTTTTTCTATGCTACGTTGGTCTCTATCAGAAGGAAATTCTTGGCTCTGGCCATAGTAATCTTACTAAAACAATGTAACTTCAAGCAAGCTGTCCAACCTCTTCCAGACTTCATTTCCACATCAGTAAAATTACAGAGTTGCAAAAGATGTTGCCAAGGATTACTCTGAGCCCAGAACACTTTTATTTTCCTGCTGTATTGGCAAGTTTTTCTTTCCCATTCACATCATTTTGTTCTCCTCTCCCAATCTGATCTTGACAAAGTTAGAGAAGATTTAAAAATTTCCCTGAAGGACATTTCAGTTCACCAGGAAATAAAGCTGAAAGGAAAGACTGAAAATGGGATGACATTTATTTCTGTGTGGAAATCTTCCTTAACATTTACAATTCAGGTGCAATTTGAAGGTGACTATATTTAAGTAGTTCTTTAGAGGGAGACATCCAAATATTATGCAGGCTTTTTTTTTTTCCTACTAGAAAATAAATATTTCTATGGAGACAGACTGTGATGACACAAGAAAAAGATTATAGGGATCCATATACTGCCTTTTATTACTTCCTGTATGGGTCTTAAGCCATTTGATGTAAGATTTCCAAAAGTAATTGAAATATAAAAATGGGAAGAAAACATTCAAATATCTATAAAAAAGAGTTTGTATCTATGAAGCCTCCTTATGCTTCATGATTTACTTAGAATTAAATTATAAGGTAAACATTCCAGAATTTAGCATTTTATACTAAAATTGGTGAATTCACTTAAATTGGGATGAAAATCTAAGCATATATATGGTTTATAAGAGATACATCTAAAATAAAATGCCACATAATGCTTGAAGTAAAAAGACAGATAATAGTTGATAGATAGATAATAGATGATAGATAGATGATGATGATAGATAGATGATAGATAGATAGATAGATAGATAGATAGATAGATAGATAGATATAGATAGATAGATAGATAGATAGATAGATGATAGATATAGATAGATAGATAGATAGATAGATAGATAGATAGATAGATAGATAGATAATAGATAGATGATAGAAACACAAGAGATATGTTAGGCAAATAGAAACACAGAAATAAAATACCAGAGGTAATGATAATACCAGTAAAGTAAAATTGAAGGATTAAAGCCTTAATCAGGATAGAGAGGCATATTTTGCCATAAAAAAGAGGAGGATAATCCATGAAGAATAGAAGTCATCTATGAAAATTCAGCACTTAAAACCAGGGCAAAGAGAATTAGCAAAGTAAAACAGAGTGAGAAAAGGGGGGAACACTTGGGTGGCTCAGTCAGTTAAACGCCCAACTTTGGCTCAGGTCATAATCCTGGGATCAAGCCCCTTTATGGCTCCCTGCTCAGCTCAGCAGGGTGTCTGCTTCTTCCTCTCCCTTGGCCCATATATTCTTTCTCAATTTTAAAGGAAGTTTTGTTTTATTTCTATTTTATTTAATATTTTTTTAAAATGTAACAAAAATAGAATGCTTTTAAACTTATTTAGCTATTTACACAATCATAGATTAAAACATGAGAAACACCAGGTGGTTTCCTAGAGTTTACTACCTTGCATTTTTGAAATAAACTCTACTTCCACTTGGTATATTATATTAATATTTCCCTGAATGCTATTTGTGTTTTCATCATACTTTTCTTCATTTATGTTTTCAGAATAACTCTTCCACTGTTTAATTTTTCAGTGCCATCTTTGTCACATTTTTTTTATTATGATATGTTAGTCACCATACAGTACATCATTAGCTTTTGATGCAGTGTTCCATGATTCATTGGTTGTGTATGACACCCAGTGCTCCATGCAATACATGCCCTCCTTAATACCCTTCACTGGGCTAGCCCATCCCCTCACCCCCCTCCCCTCTGAAGCCCTCAGTTTGTTTCCTGGAGTCCATAGTCACCTTCTGTTTTCCCAGTCAGCTCCATAGTGTTTTACTGATTTTATTTCTTAGAGTAGATAGGAGAAAAATGAAATAGGAGTATTTCCACTAAAGATTTATTTTATAAAAAAAGACCCAGAAAGACTTTGTTTTATAAAAATAGGAGAAAACATATGTAATTATGCAAGTAAAGAACTAATGTGTTTAATATATTAAGAATGTACATAAAAAAGATATCAGAAAGCAACTAAACTAAACAAACAAAAAAAGAACATATTTTTGATAACAACAAATGTCATCATAAGAGTATTACTACTTTCCATTAAATTTCAAGATCAAATAGGAATGCTAGCTATCACCACTACACCTGTGTTATTCAGCATTGGTTTTGAGTTTCTAGCTAAAGAGACAGCATTATAGCCTTATGTTTTGCCATATGACCTCAGAAGTCAGAGGCAGACTCTAGTTCTGATTCTGGGACAGTTATTACCTGGAAGGTTTAGGTAAATTGCTTAACCCTTGTAAGCTTCAAGTTGTCATCTGGGAAAAGGACATTGATCTCCCTCACCTAAGAGTACTATGAGGACTCAATCTAATAACTTTGTAAAGTGATTAGCAATATGCCTGATACTTAATCAGTTATTAATAGTGCTATTAACCATATTAGCCACTATTATTATACTCATCATGATTATTGGCATTACCTTATATTTTAATCAAAAATTTAAAAAATTCAATCAAGTGACTGGTTAGAGGGAAAATAAACAAATTCACCTTATTTTATTTTTATGATGGCCAATCAGAACATATATCTTGGGAAACAAACCAAATCCAAAAGCTAAAATATAAAACAAACTAAAATCTAAGCTAAAATTATAATATTTTATAATTTAATTGTATAATTTAAATGTGTATAATATAAATCTATGTAAGACCAATGTTAAGAAATCTATAAGATGTTACTAAAAGATTTTAAATAAGATTTTAAGATTTGGGGAATTATACTATCCTTGGGGTGGGATGATATCTCTCCATTAAAATAATATGTATATTTAACTCAATTTAAATCAGAATTCCATCTTTTAATGATTTTGTAAGAAATTCCAAATGTCAGTCAGAAGAGTAAATATAAGAGAGAGGCCAAGAAAATATTGAAAAATATGACCAATGAAGGTGCACTTATGCTACTAGAATGTATTATATACTATGGAGAAAATAATATTAAATGAGTGTACACAGAAATAGATAAATGAATTGCAGGAGCTAATTCAATAATCCAGAAACAGAGCACTCTAGAATGAAAATTCTGTGAGAAAAAAAATGTTTCAAAACAGAAAATAACATAATAATGAATAATTTGGGGGCAAAAATGCTTTCCCTACTGAAGAAAGTGTCAACTCTTTTCCACACAGCATACACAAAAATTAAATTCCAAATAAATTAGTGCTCTCAAGGTTTAGTCTAAAGGCTAAAAAACATTATTTGAGCAACAGGAGAGTGTTTTATAAACTGGAGGTTTTTTAAGCATGAAATGAACTCCAAAATTTATCAAGAAAATTGACAGGTTTGATTATCCAAAAAATAGAAATCTCGTGTGACAGAAAACAATATGTTTCAAAAAGATTTAAAGGATAGAAAATGCTTTGAATGAAATTTACAACATAGACGTACTATTTATAATATGTTTTAAACCCTCTACTAATTAATAAAAAGAAATCATAATTGAAAAAGCACAGAGGAGCAAGCCCATCGTGGAAAGACAAACACTGCATGATTGTGTTTTTATGAGGTGTCTAAAATAGTCAAATTAATAAAACCAAAGAATGTAATGGTAGTTGCCAGGGCACGGGGGAGTGCAAAATGGTGGGCTGCTAATCACTGGGCATAATGCTTTAGTTAAGCAAGATGCGTAATCTCTAGAAATCTGCTGAAAACACTTCACCTGTAGTCAACAACATGACATTTAAAAATTTGTTAAGAGAGTAGATCCTATTTTAAGTATTCACACCACAATAAAAGAAAACGAATATATACAGACAAACACCCAGGCAATTCACATGAGAATAACATAAATGTACAAAAAACAACATGAAAAGAAACTGACATTTAATCACTGTAAAGAAAGACAAAATAAACCAACAGTGGCAATAATGAAAAGAGGTCATTCTTTGTCACATACTAGCTGAAGAAGATGTGAATGATTGTGTAGTAAGTTGAATTGTGTTCCTCAAAAGATGTGTCCAAATTTTAAGCCCTGTTGCCTGCGAATGTGACCTTATTTGGGAATAGGGGCTCTGCACATATAATTAAGAATCTCGAGTTGAGCTCATCTTGGATTTAGGGCCCCCACTGAATCCAATGGTAGGTGTCTTTACAAAATTAGAAAAGGAGAAGACACAGAGATGAGGGGAAAAAGCCACGTGAAGTTGGGGCAGAGATTGGAGCAGTGCAGCTCCAAGCCAAGAAATGCCAAGGATCGCCCACAACCACTAGAAGATAGGCATGGACCAGACTCTCTTTTAGAGCCAACCCTGCTCACATTTCGATTTCAGACTTCTGGCCTTTAGAACTGAAGGACTTGTTGAAGCCATGAAGTTTGTGGTAATTTGTAAAGGCAACCCTAGGAAACTAATTCAGAGGGGTAACACTGAGATTTTTCAAAGAAATAGGGAGCACACTATCTTTCACTTTTAAATGTACAAAATTGAATACTGGAGGATAATTGGGAAAGAGAATGCCATAAAAATCTGTGTAACCACAACTCCACGGTCCCAGGAGTTCATAAAGATATGCGCAAGGGAATATGTTGTTGCGATGGGTATTAACAGCAGAAATGCTGAAAAAAAACCTCTTTCAACAAGAAAATGGCAAAATAAATTATATGAAGTTAACGTTTTGTATGTCTAACAAAATAATTACAGAAATATAAATATATTGACTTGGAAAGATATCCAAACTGTGTAAAATCAATAACAATCTGGAAGAACAACACATATGACATAACCTTCTTTGTAAGACACACACAAACCTGTGTTCATATATATGATTTTGCATATGTACTGTATGTGCATGTGTTTATATACACAGACAAATGAATGTGGGTACATACATGAGTGTGTGTTTGTAGATGTATATTTTGTAGAAACAGAGAAGTTAGAAGTTTTGTATATCAAACTCTTAGGGTTGTTTATCTCTGGGATATTATCTTGTTTAACTTTATACAAAAAGTTAATAAAAGCAAACAATAATCAGCCTCCTTGCCCTCTGGCTTGCAGTTGGGCTGGGAGGCAACCAAAGTACTTAGAAGAAATATAAGAGACTGAGTTCAGAATATCTGTTCCAACGTTTTCTGTCCTGTTAGGTCATCATGGATTGGCTGTGTCCCTCTAGTAAGGGCAACCCTATTACAGCTTTCTCTTGGTTCTGGAACTGCTTCTTTCTTGCCTCTTTGGACTTAAAAGGAGTAAACGGCTGTCCGTGATTACTCTGAGACATTACATCATTTTCGTTACTTTTCCTAAGTACTGTCCACACCTTTGTCAATCGTCCACGATCATACTGCACATGTCCAGTTTGAGTGCACCTGTTTCCTTCCTGTTTATCCCTGTCCAGTATTCATTAACTGTAGCTCCCTGACTTTGAGCCCACCTGACTGAGGTGAGGCTAACCCATGTCTAGAATCTTAGCTTGACCAATATGGTTACCTCATTCCTCAAACCATGTTGATTGACCTTGGGGTGTGTATATAACCTATACAAGGCAAGGTTGCGTATTCTGCTATAATTAAAGGAAAAGAAGCAATCTCTTTCCATTATGTGGATCTTTCCTCTGATAAACTGAAAGCCTAATACTTATGGTGGTTCTTTTTGTCACCACATGGGAAAGGCCTAAAGAAATGGTGGAAAGACAGGTAAAAGCAGAACTGGGAAATGAAAACCAACATATGTTCTTGATGATATAATTTGACCACATATATTCAACCATATCTGTACCTTGAATATCCATGAACTCTTCTAAGATATGTGAGCTAGTAAATCCCTTTTCTCTTTTCTAATTTCAATTGCAACAAGGGTTCCTGAGCAATACAAATATCTTGTGACCATATTCCCCTATCCCCTCAGCCTAGGGCAATGACTTATACTTAACGCAGCCAGCTATCTGTGCCACGACTTTATGTGACCAATTCTGCTCTCAAATTGAGGTGATAGTTAATATCCAGTCCAATCAGAGTCATAGGTTAGGTAACTTCTTTTTCTCTTTCTCTCTCCTACCTATCTTAGGAATGTAAATTAGAAACAAGGGTATGTTTTATAGTTGATTGGAGATAAAAAAAGAAAAGAGAGTTTGTAGCTAACTCGTACCTTGCCGTGCTGGTGTCATTCCACACAGCTCCGTGTGCTAACATCCCAGGGCTGCTGGGAATCCAGATGATTCTCCAGTTTCAGTCTCGATGAGGCTTGGACTTCCTGTTAATAAAAAAATTATTGTGTTTCTACTCCCTTATTTTTCCACATATTTTAATAGAATCCTGTTCAATTGTGCTGGTTTGTATGGGTGTCTGATTCTTCAATGAAAAAAAAAATCTTAACTAAAGGATTTATTGATATGGAGCTGTGTTCATTTTATGTTTACTAAGAAAAACTCCTTTAAAATGGTTCGGTTTCAAATCTCTCTCCATTTTTCTACCTCTTTCTATCCAAGGTTTACTGGTATTAACAGTAATGCTTATATGAATGTGTATATATATATATACATATATATATACACACACACATATACACACATATGCATATATATGTATATATACATATACATACACATATGTATACATATACATATATATGCATATACATATGCATATACACATATACATATATATACATATACATATATACATATATATATATCCATCCTATATTCTATATCCTATTCTATTTCTTATATTCATGTCTATGCCTGCATTTGTGCTTATTTCTATATTCACACTGATATCTACTTTTATATCATTAATGAGCTGTTACTCTGACACTCAGTTCTGCCTCAGCAACTGTTACAAACCCTGAGTATAACTCAAGAAAACACAGTCTGGAAACCAAAAAAAAATAATAATAATAATAATTTTTCAGTGACTCAGATATTTTCCATATTTTTCTCAGACACCATAAAGATTAGTCATACCACTTAACATTTTTAAAGCTCCCTTTCTCTTTCATTTTTTTCCTACACACATCCCAGTTTTTCCTTGGCTTCATCTTCCAGAATCCCCTTTCAAGCATTTCCGTTACTCCAAGCCAAAACTTCTTGCAACCCTCTCACTTGTACTGATTAGAACACCTGATGTCCAAAGGGCTGTTCTAGAAATTGAAGGACACTCCACAGAGAGCTGAAAAAGTGGTGACAGGAGAAATGGGTGGTCTCAGAAAGGA
This sequence comes from Ursus americanus, assembly GCF_024610735.1. Lineage (NCBI taxonomy): Eukaryota > Metazoa > Chordata > Mammalia > Carnivora > Ursidae > Ursus > Ursus americanus. Next base: position 68,842,419 of record NC_142134.1, read on the forward strand.
TTCTCTTTCATAGGTACGGAAAATGTGAAGTCTGGGAACTCCCTGGTTAATTTCTATTTTGTTACATAAATTATAAATTTACAGAAAACTTCAGGAATGCACACCACAGTTACAACAGTGGCCATTTCTGCATGAGGATCCTCTTTACGTTCAACAATATATTTCTTCATGTTTTGCAATAGACATGTGTTACTCTTATAATTTTTACAAAAATATGAAGTCATTGAATAAATTAATATTTGAAAGGTAACCATGTCTAAGGAAAATAATACTGAAACACTAAACATCCTCTGGGGACCATGAGAACTGAAACCCCTGCCCCTAAATTACTCCCCCACTGAGTACATAGCACCTACTACTACTTCCCTCAGTTCACATCACTTTCCTAACCTAATTAGATTTGTTGTGTTTTGAAAATGGCATTTCATGAGTCGTAGCTTGTTTCCTAAAGGTAAATCATTCTGGTCCTGGGAAAGGACGAAAGTAGGATCCACACACACTCTGCTTTTCTACTCCGTGATGACACTGGTGTTTTGGTGTGATGCACTGAGTGGCATTGCAGAGCTCTGCTAGGTTGTTCACTGCCCCAGCTGTCGTAGCCTCGTGCCCTTAGGATCTCTGTGGGACCTTTACTTTTACTACGTCTTCATAAATTAGACGAACTACTCTTGTGTGCCTTCTTCTTGGCAGAGAGCCCAACAAGTGAAGGTTAAGCTTGACTGCTTCAGTAGGAAAGGAAAAAAAATATTCCCTCAGCACTTGTGAAGGTCAGTACAACTAAGTTCCCATTAGTCACTCTCAAGTAACTAGGAAATGAGAATAGGTGGTAAGATTCTGACTCACCCACTCACTGATTCATCATACCCTTACAGAACACTTGTGTGCAGATGCTGGGGACAAGATGAGCAAGACACACTCTGCCCAGGAAGGAACTCCAAGAATAATGGGAGAGCAGACATGAGCAGATGAAATCCAAAATGTTAATGCTGGTAATGACCATGAAAAAAGTAACATCCACTGAATTCTGTCTACCATACGCCAGGATCTATACCGAGTGCTTTGCATACCTTCTATCATCTCTCAGCAACCTTAAGAAGAAGGTATTATTACTTTCTCCTTTTTATAAATAAAGGAGTTGAAGTCCAAGAGTTTATGACTTGTCCCATGTAATAAGTAGTAGAGCCAAAATTCATACTCGAGAGGTTTGACTCCATACCTATGACATGAGCTAGAGTAAAAGTATGAACCCTATGTTTCAAGAGCCCAGAAGGGAATGGCCAACCACCTGGAGGAGGTGAAGGAGGTTTAATTGAAGAGAAGACTGTTCTGGTGGGCCTTGAGGGAGAAATCATTTGCATATAAAGGTGTTACAGAAGAAGTGTAAATCTGAGAAAGGTGATAAAGGGGATCCATGCATCCATTTACCGTCTGCACCAGAGGCTGTAAACTGTCAGCCTGCAAACAGAAATCTCCTACAGATGCAATTTGTTTGCCCCTCCCCCAAATGTTTTTGTTGTCTGTTCCTGAGATGCAGAAAGGTTGGTGGTTTTTTGCTGGCTCTTGTGCTGATCAGCAGGGTGACCTTGGGTAAGTCAGTGAGTTCTTCTGCTGGCCATCAGTCTTCTCATTCAATTGTTTGTGTTTTATTGAGATTTCGTGTACATAAGATACTGCGTACCTAGGAAATGTAAAATTTGTTAAATATTGGTATAAATACCTCCATAAACAGTGCCAAAACCAAGCTATAGATCATATTCATCTCCCCACAGTCTCCTCATGCCCTTAGCTACCCTGTTCACCCTCCATTGCTAGCTTTTGGAGACTACGGATCTTTTTGCCACCACAGGTTAGTTTGATTTTTCTGGAATCCTACATATGTGGAATCACATAATATGTAATCTTTGATACCTGGCTCTGTAGTCAAAAATGATTGTAAGATTTATCCATGGTGTGCCTCTATCAACAGTTTATTTCCTTTTTTTTAATTGAGAAACATTTCGCTGCTTCATTGGAGTCGATTGGAGTTATTAGTTATTGTGCCTAAGGCTGCTGTGAACATTGTACACAAACCTTTGTAAGGAAATTTGCTTTCATTTATTTTGCATGAACATATTTCTTACCTTTTTAAAGCAACCGTCTAGCTGTTTTCCAGTGTGGTTATACAATTTTACATTTCCACAAGGAGTACGTGAGGGTTCCAGTTGGTCCACGTGGTTGCCAAGCCTTGGTTTTGACAGTCTTTTACATTTTCCATTGTAGCTGAAATACTGAGTCAAATACAATGCTTTAAACATTTTGTAAAATTGGAATTCCTTTAGGTGAGGCTTGCCACTCTAGTTTCTTGATGGTTCTCAATATTACTGATTGCCAAGATGATGCCAAGATGCCAAACCCATCGTACTTCTTGCCTGGCCCTGAAATCATTTGCAGGAGGAGTTTTATACATACTGTCTTATTTTAACTTCCCATAAAGTATCTTATTTTATTCCCTTGACAACCCTAAGAAGTAGGTATTAGCAAGCCCCTATTCATATAGTTAAGGGGGTAAAAGCTATAAGGAGGTACAGGTTAAGCCATATGCCTAAAAATAGCAGTCAGGATATAAAAACTCAAGTCTGCTTGGCTCCAGAACTAGGTGTTTCCACACTGGCCTTTCAGACAGCAGAAATCACACATGTAAAAACGAACAACTAGGGAAAGGACTGGCTAGTTTAGAAAGTTGTACTGATTTAGTGGCTCTGCTGGTAGGACTTATGGATGGTCAGGACCAGTGATATAATTTGAAACAATAATGCACTGTCCCTTGTTCAAAGAGAAGAAAAAAAACTCGTTAAAAGTATTAAAATACAAATTTTTCTTTTCTTCCACACATTCTCAACTTGTATGGTGGTTTTTATTTGTTGTTCAACGCCATTCTGAGCAGAGAAAATTGCAATTTTAAGTGGTTAGCATATATTTTTCTTATCATCCATGTGTTGTAAAATGCCAGTTTTAAACGAAAATACAAAGCATTTAAGTCTTATATGGAATCACCAAAATTATACAGTCTGTATTTTGTAGCTCATACATGCGGAGCAGTGAAAGTAAAACACAAACTAACTCAACTGGTTTTATTTCACTTTTTGATCCATGCACATTCAGCCAATATTCAGTATCTGCAGCTCACTGGTGAGTAGGAAAGAACTTAAAACTATAGGCTACCCTGTTTTCCTTTTCCTTCTGTGCCATGATTTTCATCATAAAGTGTTGGCTAATATGGGGAAGTAATACCAATAAGAAAGGATATGGTGGCATTCCCTGGTCTTTTGTATGTCTAGAATGCCAATGCCTTCTCTCTGGTAGAAGAGATTTAGTTTGAATAGAAAACATGGCCTCTCAGGTCTGTCCTGAGGGTCCTGCTGACTCAGTGATAGAGGCAACAGACTTCATACTTACTCTGCAACTTGCTTAACTCCCACATATCATGGGTCCATGGGAATTCTGTGCCCACGGGGCATGGTGAACACCAATTTCAAGTGGAATGGCAAGTCATAGTGGGCATTCGTATTCATGTATGTCTTCTGCCATGCCCCTACTCCATGATCCCATAGAACCTCACTTACAAAACACATTTTCAAAAATAAACTACTCAAAACTAAAAGATGGTAACAGGAGAGCATTAAACTAAGTATTGGGGCCCTTCTGAGCGCCAGGTCTTGTGTGATGACCCTGGTGAAATGGCCCATGAATCCAGCTTTTTGATTATGGAAAAATAAGAGAGAAGAACAATGAATACAAATACAATTTTTGAATAAAAATTACTAACCACATGCCTATGCCAAGCATTGTTTTAGGTGTTTGGGATACGTCAGCGGGCGAGAAGAGAAAAGAAAATTCTGTCTTCATGGAGCTTACCCTCTATTTTCCTTTGAGGAGTAGGGTAGATATGTAAAATTTGAACCATCTGTTCTTGCTAAAAGAATATTAATGACTAGAAGATAGAATTCAATTCAAAAGAAACAATCTCTTTAAAAAAATCTCATTATACAAAATCTCATTTCCAAAGATGATTGTACATATTGGAATCCACTAAATGTGTAATATGAGGATAAAAAGTTTTTGCTCCTTTGATTGTTTTCCTGGTTTGAATGCCAAAAGACTTAAATAACCTCTACCCATTTGTTTGCTTTATGTTTGTTTCCTTCTTGGGAATCATGGTAAGTAAAAAACCTCTAATTAGATTTGTCTTAAATTTTCTGCATGTTTTGGTAAAACAAATGTAATATGACTCTTCATCAGTTTCTCATAGAAATTAGAGACCGAAGAGTGTATATTTAATAAGTATTGTATATTTAATATACTATTGTACAATTGTATGATTAATAAGTCACTGATTGTGGTCACCATTTTGGCAAATCCATTTTTCAGCAAGATGAGCCATTAAGCAATGATCTGCAGTAGAAGATATGGGAAAATGGAGTTTCTTCTAGCCCAGAAGTTCTCAAAATCTAGCATGTATACAGTCACCAGGGGAATAGTGAAAACACAGATTGCTGGGCCCATCTGCGTTTCTGATTCCACAGAAGAGGTAGCAACTGAGATTATGCATTTCCAAGTTCCCATGTGATGTTGCTGTCACTGCTGGTCCCATGAAGTAGATCAACCTAATTGCTGAATGTTCAAAGACAGAGAGTCTAAAGGTCGTTTTTCATTTGAAACTCATATGGGCTTGTTTATACACAAGGGCTTGGGACAAGAACATTCTTTTTATAAGCTGAAGAATAGAGTAAGACTAAGAAAGTAAGCTGAAACTGCCATTCTATCCTTGTCTCTCTATTCACCGTATTTGAATGTGAGTGTGAGTGAATGTGAGTGTGTATATGCATATGTGTTGGGGAGGGAGGGAGACAGAGAGAGAGAAAGGAAGATTGATAGGGGAGATAGAGTATGTTTGAGGCAAAGAGAGTAGCAAGACCGAGAATGAATGTTTATGTGTGTTTGTACAAAAAGATGAAAACAGAAGATGGAGGAAGAGTGAGAGAGATTAAAAAGAGAGAGAGAGAGAGAGAGAGAGAGAGAGAGAAAGACAGGCACATAAAAGCACAGGAAAGAAAGACGTTTCCAAGAAGGAGCTCCATATTCTGCAAGCAGTTGCCATTTAGGAAATAAAAAAAATAAATTTAGCAAAAATGTTATGGGTAACTCATTATTATCTTGTGCAAGCTAGTAAAAAATAATATGATTTATCACTAAGTTATTGCATCAAGCACTTTTACTACTTTATCTCATTTAGACTGCATCATGATCCTTTGCAGAACTCATTCGAGTTCCTTTTAGAGATCAGAAAAATTTAATTTAAAAGCGGTTGAATGAACCATCTCAGGTCACACAGTCAGAAAACAACTCAACCGGTATTTGAAATCACGGCACCTTGGCTGGATTTCACCAAACTTTCACACGGGAGAGTCTTAAATAAGTTTCAACAAACAAACAAAGGTGATATTGTGAGTTGAAGAAATTGTTTGCAATGCATAAAATCGTTATGTTGTCATTCCATTGTCCATTTTTATGCTTCCAAGAAACAACTGAGTTATATTTTAATGACAAGATCTGATAAAGTGAGGGTAATACAGCTGGAAGGGCCCTCCAGAGGGTCCTGGGCAGGGGTGTGCAGACTAAAGGGAAGACATGGGCAGCATCCCTCACTGAAGGAAGCTTCTGGTTTGCTAGTCAGTCTCTCAACACATTTCCTTTGTCGTGTTGGGCTTCTAGAAATTATGACACCTCATCAGAGTTTACTTGCTACAAAGTCAAATGGCATCTCAGTCTAGAAAAAAAAAGTTCTGGATAGTGTGAATTGATTTATACATTAAAGTAAGTTAAAATTAATTTTTTCTTTTGGGAATTTCAAGACACTGCTGGTGATAAACCAAGCTTTTACTTACTAATTGTTTTCCTATGATCACTCAAAAAGTTCAAAAGTTTATTGTATAAAATTTTCACTGAGAATGTAATACGTCCTCTTTTTAGAAAAATATAGATATAAGAAAAAAAGAAAACACCAATAGTGTTGATTAAGAGAGGACAACTATTAAGATTTTGTTCTTTCTTCCACTTTTGCTATAAATGCATGGGAACTAGCTCAGACCATGCCAGATAGACCTGTTCTGTGTCTGATGTTTTTGCCGAAAACTTACCAGAGTTTTAGAAAATCCTTTTAAACCTTATTTTCAACTTTTATGAGTTCTCTGGTGAAGTAGTTATGTATGAAAAGGTATTTAATTTTGTATAAGTGATTCTACATTCTTATTGATGTCATTGAAATGAATAAAAATATTTTTAGGGATAAAAATATTTTGAGCATTTTGGTTTATTTAATTGAGATGGATTTTCGGAAGACACCAGAAATGCATGAGAGTGCCTATTTCACCACACCCTCATTGACCCTGTCTTGTAAACAGAAGTGGGATTACTGTGTATCTCATGGAGCTTAAAATTCAGGGTTTCTCTCTTCTACGACTCCTTCTAAGGACCAAGGAAGGGCTCTAGCAAAGTGTTCAAATGTGTCGAATCTAATTAACAATTCCTGTCTTTGTGTTCTCTTTCTTAAATTAGGTATCCCAAATTATATGAATTCCATGCCTCATAAAATCTGGATCTCTTCCAGATTGTGTGGTAGAGTTTAAAACATGCTTTGGTATTATTTATCTGCTTGGAAAAACTGTAATCAGTTAAAATTTTTATATATTATACTAGTTATTGTTATAAAGTGCATGTTTTCTGAATATCTAGTGAGTAAATGTATAATTCTAGAATCATCTTTGTTTTTATTTGCTTTTGCTGAATCTTCTAGAAAACCAACTGTATCTTTTAGTACAAGTTGGTTACATGGGGAATTGTTGGTTCTAGAGGCAAGCATTAACTATGGTAGAGATTAGAATTAAGGATGTAATCATAGTTGCCATGTAGGTAAGTCATGACTGCTAGATGTTTTATCTATGTGACTTATAAACTTTAGAATATATATGTTAACCCAAGTCGGATCCTTTGCATAACACACACATGCATACACACACACACACACACACACACACACACACACTGAATGTATGTATTTATTTATAGGTACATATATACACACACAAATATATAAATATATAAAATGTCAGTGACTTTCTTTAAGAAAAATAATTTTTAAATTATGAATATGAACTTAAAAAGCAAATATTTATAATAATAAAATCACAACATTTGACAAACACTACATATAATAGTGAATCAAGAAAAAGAATAATAATATTTTTTATCAATGAACTGCCAGATACCTCAATAAGACAGTTGTTCCTGCATTTTGGAGAAGGATATTATTGATCACCTTTTCATGTAATAGTTTTGTGATATATTTTTTCTATAAAAATAATATAAACGTAATCAGTTTTTCCTAGAACATGGTTGGTTTTCTCTTATTCTTGAGGTCAGAATGCATAAGACATATGACTTTAGACATCAATATACTCACAGTGTGTAGTATTTCTACAGATTTGTGCCTTAAAAACAAAGGGATTCTGATCAATTCTGTTTCATTAGATACCTTGCATGAAAGAAAAATTAAGTCAGATAATTATAATGGTAGGCACTGTATCAACAGAGAGTGTTTTGTCAGCAGTGAACTTCCATTTTAATTAAGCATTGATGATAACTTCTCTGGTTCTAATTTTGAGTGTCTGATTATTAGGAGAATTTTCCCCAGATTAGCTTCTGGCTCTGTGCATTTCAAACCTTATTTCTCCTCCAATTTTGAAATACTCCCCAAAAGAGTGCAGGACATCATAGCACATGATCCTTATGACCCTTGACCTCTGTACTTGCCCTACACGTCACTAAGTCAACACTGTAGGTGGTGGGAGCATTCCTGGAAGCCATTCCACATCAGGATAAATAGTATGGTAACTAGGTGAAACCACATAAACATATCACCCAATCCCTCATTAAAGGTCTCCCCATGTCAGCTTTGCCTTAGTTGGACCCAGAAAATGTTTATGGCCACTCCACTATCATCTGACATAAGTGAAAGTGTGACTGAGGGGAATAGTAGTGTAGAAAGTGTTTACAAAACATAAAACCTGTGAACACATTGCTCATGTCCCTCTGGGCCATTGGGAGGTGTATTAGTTTCCCAGAGATTTCATAGCAAATTCGTACAAACTTGGTGGCTTAATACAACTGACAGTTATTCTCTCACAGCCATTAAGGCCAGCAGTATAAACTCAAGTGTTAGCAAGGCCATGCTCTCTCTGAAGAATCTTGAGAGAATGCTTCCTTGACTCTCCCCATTTCTGGTGGCTCCAGGAGTGCTCTGGTTCATGGCGGTACAACTCCAATCTCTGCTTCCACTGTATCTGTGTGTCTCTCCTTTGGATGACTTTTATGAGGATACTCATCATTGGATTTGGGGTCCACCCAGATAATCCAGGATGATCTTTTCTCAAAATCCTTGACTTAATTACATCTACAAAGACCCTTTAACCAAATAAGGTCCCATTCACAGTTTTCAGATATTAGGACAACTTGGTCGTATCTTTAGGCATGTGGGGATGGGCACCATTCAATCCACTACAGACAAATTCATGCAAGAGAGGCCTTGAAATATATGCTTCCTGAGTGTTATGATAAGCCTGCCTCTGCTGAGCTCTATTTTAACAAGGAAGTAAATAAAGTTAGAGGATAAATAAGTAACTCAAGCCAAGATTCTAGAAGTAACTGACCAGGTATTTAAACTGGGGTCATTGAGGCACCTTCCCCCATGCCAATCTGCCTTTGAATTATTTTTAGAAGACACTTAGGCACAAGGATAATTGAGAAAACTCATGTGTTTCCTCAGACCTTTCATAAGGAAGAAACAGAAATCAAATGAAAAATTGTGACCTACTCACAACTAACTCATTTAGGATACTATCAATGTCTTTACCATTTATGTGTAGACACACTAACACACACACACACACACACACACACACACATCATTTGTGGGAAGGCGTTGGTGGAAATATTCTGCACTCTACTAGAATATTGAAATGGGAGAAACCTCAGTGGGATTTCTATGATAAGTGGCACAATTGAGGCAGGAGTTGTGAATCATGACTTGAACAAGGTCACTAAGCTGAAGAGTTACCAGCATAGACAGAAGTTGCACCCAGGTCTTTGGTTTCCAGTCTTTAGTCTCCATTTCTCAAGCTGCTCCAGTTCTCAGTATCTTCATTTTTTTCCCCTTTTCTGAGACTTTTTTATTTCCATCAAAGTCATCTCAATGATTTTATTTTAATTAACCTGATGGATTTAAAGGATGAAGTGTATTACGTGCACCTCCTGTAGGAAAATATTTAATGACTCTAAAACCCATATTCTTTGAGAATTTGCTATCACCTTGTCTTAGTATTTTATGGCTTCTGAATGTTAATTTTTTTCAGATATGGATTACAAATGAGAAAAAATATCAGAGTAGCAAATTGTCAAAAGCTCTTTTTGAGATCATCATGAATAATGGATACTAAGTTCATTTTGCATATTTTGAAAAATTATGCAAATCATATTAGGCAAATTGCTTAAGAAGTGAGGTGTTTTGATAAAAACAGTTAATTCTCTTTTTGTTACAGCATGTAAGTGGTGTTTAAGCTTAACCATATGCAAATCCTTGGGCTTCCTGCTATATTATAAAAACCTGAGTTATCTAATAATATGCTCTTCTCATAACATCAAGGCTTTGGTGCCTTTAACCTCAACTCTTTTTATTCCATTTTTAAGTCCATTAAACTAATAATAAATCACTTTATGTACCTTCTGAGGTTATTACATTTATTTTATCAGATTTGTGATTTGAATAGATTTAGAGGAAGTGACCTTCATATTAATTATTCCTTGGAATAGAGTCAGTTCTTGTTATAATTAGGTGAATAAGGGTATGTACTCACCAAGCATCCATGAGAATGCAGAGTTGGAGTGATGGGATCCTATCCTCAAAGGTTTAAAGTCCTTGAGGGGAGAAAAGCCAAGTATTTCCAAGCCAAGGTGTAGGCAGTGTATGTGGGAACATGAGACGGAGAGGTCACTTCTGAATTTAGGGGGTGAGTAGATATTCAATAAAGACATCACAAAAGCTTTGACATTTGAGCTGGGAATTAAATTATGGAGAAATTTTGTACATAAATGAGAAAAGGAGAGTATCTGATACAGAGGAACAGGATGAGTCAAGCCTGAAGGTAAAGGAATATAGGTTACTTTGAGAAAGAAGCACTTAATCTGGTTTAACAGCCAGGTAAATAAGCTACATCAAGAGATAGAGTAGAATATAATACTGTAATAATAATAAATAGTAACACATACAATGAAATAACAAAACCTACCGTGTCTTGAGCACTCACAAGATTCACGACCTTGTATTTAGTGCCTTATGTATCATTATTTCTTAATCTTTTTGGGCTGCTATAACAGAATATCACAGACTGAGTGGTTTATAAACAACAGAAACGTATTCTCATAGTTCTGGAGGCTAGAAGTCCAAGATCAGGCACTGGCAAATTCAGTGTCTGGTGAGAGCCACTTCCTGGTTCATAGATGGCCATCTTCTTGCTGTGTCCTCACATGGCACAGGAGTGAGAGAACTTTCTGGAGTCTCTTTTGAAAGGTCGCAATCCTATTCATGAGGGCCCCACTTCATGACTTAATTACTTCCCAAAGGCCCCACTCCCCAATGCCATCATACTGAGGGGTTAGGATTTCAACTTGAATTTTAGGGGGACAAGAACATTCAATCTTTTGCATTACTAAGGACTTCCTCTAATCCTGGGAGACAGATAGTAGCTACTTGTTCAAGATTAGAAAACCAAGCTATAGAGAGAAGACACAAACTTCCTACAATTAGTGGCCAAGGGATGGAGTGTCTTAAATGTCATCACATTTGGGTTAGATTTCAAAATATGTGAGGAACACAAACCCTGATAATACGCTATTTCCCCTTTAAAAGATATGATTTATTTCTCCGCCTCCTTAATTGGGGCTAGCCTTATGACTTATTACGACCACTACAGTGTGACAGAATGATACCGTATGTTGTCAAAGCCTGTATCTCAGGTAAACTTGCACCTTCCCCTCTCACTTTTTTAGAACACTTCTGCCATCATGTGAAGGAACTTGATGTAAAAACAAACAAAGATAGAATAAAAACAACTGAAAAAAAGACTGTTTGGGGACCAGCCATGCAGGTGATCCCAGACCCCAACCCATGTACTGGCTGAGTACAGATGCATGAGTGAGCACAGAATTGTTCAGGCAACTCATAGTCATGAGAAATCATAAAGCATGATTTAAAGCCACTGTTTTGGGGCAGGTGCTTATTGAGTAATAGGTAATGGATACAGACATATTTTCTTTTGCTAGAAAAGCCTAATGTACATTAGCTTTGTAAGACCTAAAAATAAATTGCATTGAAAAAATTTGCTTAACTTTGTTTAATCCAGTCACATTTATCCGACTAAAGAAACATTTGTTGTTGCTCCTTACAAACATTTTTCAGATTTCTAGTCTGGAACTCTCTGGAAAGCTGGATTCTTGTGATCTGTCTACAGCTCACTTTTTAGCCCCATTTTCCATTTTCGTGCTTTTCCTACACAATCTAATCTTTCAAATTCAATTATCTGCATTTCTTAAGCATTCTCCCTTCTTTTTGGCCTTGGACATTGTCCAGTTCTTTAATTTTTCCTTCTCAGTTCCTACTCATCTTTCAAAACATATTTAAAATTATATCTCTTCTGTGAAGATTTGCTTATTGTCCCTTTTGTAAATTATCGAATTATTTTTTTATGGCATACATGACAGTCAATTCAACAAAGCTCCCCAATTACTTTGTGTGCATCTGCTATGTGCCAGAGACTGTGTTGAGACCTGGAATGTCAATGGTAAGTAAGAGTTTCAGGTGATTACATTTTGAATATTTGTGTTTTACTGGTCTGGATGTTCCATGAGGGCAGAAGGGGTTTATTAGGTGCGTTTTTCAATTCATAATGCTTTCTTTCCTTGGGTAAGTTCTCAACAGATATTTGCAGAATGGTAAGTGAATGAATAATGCAAATAATTGGAGTTTAATATTCATGACTTAATCAATTGCATAACATTAAACCCTGCAAAAGCTACAGATTTTTGCAAATCCCTAATGCAAACCATGAGAGAGAGTGCTTGCAATGGTCATTGAGCAAGTCTTCACTCCATTAACTCAAGCAATTGTTCACTTGAATAGTCAGCCTAGATAAAAATATAGTTCATGAACTTTTTATAAGCTTCAAGTGCCTGCCTTTCCTGTTTTCATTAGAAGTCCATATGATGAAGCAGCATTTAAATAAGTCCAGGATAAACATTTAATTACCACAATTAGTGGCTTAAAACAACACAAATATATTATCCTTAGGGAGAAGTTCAACAGGCTAAAATCAAGGAATCAGCCAGACTCCATTCCCTCTGGATGCCCAGGGGAAGACTTAGTCTCCTTGCCTTTTCCAGCTTTAAGAGGCCACTTGTCCTCCATCTTCAATCTCTAGCCATTCTTCTGTTGCTCCCTCTCTTTCTGAACACATTGGGAAGCTTCTCTTCTCTCAAGAACTCCTGTAACTAGATTGGTCCAACATGAATAACCAGGATAATCTTCCCATCTCAAGCTCTCAAGATCTCTAACCTTAATAATATTGCAAAGTCCCTTTGTGAGGGCAACATATTCACAGATCCTGAGGATTTCTTTGAGGGGCCATTATTCTGCCTTCTAAAGCTAAGATGTCAACTGTTTTAAAATTTGTTTCATATGACACTCAAAAACCCTGTGAATGGAGGGAGATAATATTAATCCCATCTTACAGATTTAAAAAACAGAAGAACAAAACTGAGTCAGGCCATTAAACTTGTTGAGGATCATACCATCAGCTTCTACCCCAGGACAGATGACTTCACAGCCTTACTAACCAAAGTCATCAGCTCACTAAACTAGAAAGCAAAGGAAGATTTCTAAGCATCATTCATGGGGCATCTGAAAAAATCAGCAACAAGCATAGCCGTTTAACTGTTTTGGCTGAATAGATAAGTCAACTATATAATCTCAATTAACTCCCAATACCTGGAATATGAGTTGCTTATCTTACTGCTTATGAACTGAGTGTTTATGTCCTTCACAAAATTCATATCTTGAAAGCTAACCCCAAATGTGGTAGTATTTGGAGGTAGGACCTTTGGGAGGTGATTAGGTAATAAGGATGGAGCCTCAGGAATGGAATGAGTGTTTTATAAAAGAGTCCCCAGAAAGCAACCCCATCCCTCCATGTGAAAACATAGCAAGAGGGTGGTCTGTGAACCAGGAAATGGGCTCTCGCCAGACACTGGATCTACCAGCACCTGATCTTAGATCCCTAGCCTCCAGAACTATGAGAAGTAAATGTTTGTTACTAAAGCCACCCTGTCTATACTTAGTTATAGCAGCCTGAACAGACTAAGATACAAATCTTGTGCTGAATCCAAAAGGCAGAGACTATAACTGCAATTTCTTCAGGAGCTTTCAAATTCAGATCCTTGTATACCAGGTAATTCATCCAAGAAAATGTCTATTAGACATCATATTGCCAGACAAGGTAGGTACGAAATGAGTAAGGACAATGAGGAAGGCTGATGCAGAGACTAGATACTTCCTTATGCAGTACTATGACTACTCTACAAGAGCAATATGCTATTGGAGAAAGCAAGATGTGGATAGCTCTTCCTGATGGAGGGATAATGGCAGAGGAAGACTTCAAAAAGGGGTGATGTGTAAACTGTGTTTTCAAGGATTTCACTATGAAGAACAGGTTGAAAAGACAGAAAAGGAGAACCTACTCTGGCATGAAAGTGTTTGCAGTGGTTGTTTCTAAAAGCCCAAATGAGATCCAAGGCCACATCTATAAAGCCTTAGCTGTTGATGATCCTGGGCAGGTCCCTTCACCTTATTGGATGTGATTCCTAGTCCATGGATGCTTGCATTACCAATACTTAGCACATTTTTTGCCATATGGTAGGTACTAGGGAAGTGTTAAATGTAAGTGACAATTACAATCTGAATATCTGTTTTAAGGATTAAGGAGAATGTTTAAATATTTAGATATGTTTATATTCACTGATTACATGTTAATGGAGACTAGAGTTATCCAACGAGTTTTAAATACAACATTTATAAAGTGCCCATATTTCATCTATAATAGGCCAAATTACGATATTCAGAAAATAATAACTTGGGAACCCAGATTCCATGGGAAGGATGGGTGAGACAAAGAGGAAAGAAAGGGAATGACTTACGAAAGACTCTAAAGATGTGAGAAGAAACTGGGATTAGTTGAATTAGATCTGCGAAAATTGTTTACTAAGGGAGATGATATGTACAATCAGGAGATGAATCTAAAAAACATAGTCACAAAGTCCTACATGAATGTGGATCATGGGGGAGAGCCTGAAGAACTCAGTCAGAAAAACAACCCACTCCCAACCCCAAGTGACAAATGGATGGGTAGGTGGGAGGGAGGGTGCTGGGACGTGTAGCTCTATCTTGGATTGAAGAGAAATAATGGAGGAAAAAGAGAAGAAAGCATCCTTCTTACATATTTGGTGAGGAGGAAGACTTTGAAAGACAAATTCAGAAGAAAGGAAGTTCTTGAGTGCAAACATTTTTAAAAAAAAAAATCAAAAACAAAATCCAAAGCTCAGACCCCACGTAGTTTCTCTACATTTGGCAGCCAGTACACAATCTGCACTTGAAAGTGTTCTCATAGAGTGGTGGTTTCTTATTCTCAGGACAATGAGCCCCAGTTATTGCGAATGGTTTCCTTACACATGAGGGGTCCTAGAGAGAAATGAAAAAACAGCACCATGTTTCCAAGGCTATAACTTAAAAGGAACACCATTCTTTAAGTCCTCGTCCAGCAGTGAAGCCATTGAAGAGAGAACTGTGATGTATTTCCTTGGGTGGATGACTTCACCATAAACAAGATTGGGTGATACCTGCTTTGTAAAGCCCATGGAGAAGGCCTAGCACAGCCTGATGCTGCAGTGATGGATGGATAGTCAGGGCTGGAAGCATATTAAATAGAGGGAAAGAAGATATTAATTCTCTGTACATATATAATTACATTTAGTAGACCCATATGGGGAGCTATGACGATTATAAACGTGAAGGGCAGTATTGGGTTTAAGAATAATTTCTTAGGGGGCATTAAGATGAGAGACTAGATATTAGATTCTTCACTTACTGATCCATTTATATGGCAAATTTACTTAGCATCCTCAGACCCTCCAGATCCTCACCTGTGGAATGGAAATAATACCTACTTCAGAAATGTTCTAAGGGTCAGAAAGAAAATGTGCAATAAAGAATGTAAGGATAGCACCGTGTCTGGGATAATTTCACTAAATTTTCACTAAATGAGTACCGAATAATATACAGTAGGCATATTACAGTAAGTGGAGCTGAAATGGATTTTTCTTTTGCTCTACCTTTGGGGAAAGTGGGCATCAGACATATAGCTCTCTTTAGAAGATTCTGCCTGCCACGTTGTATCTGAAAAGGGGGTCATATATGACTCATAGCTTTTGAACCAGAGCAAAAATAAACGTGAACAAGTCTATTTCTCTAACAGGGCCTTTGTGTATTCTCTGCCCCCCACCTATATTTGCACATGTAGAGATAACTTCACAGTCAGATGCCTGGTCTGTGGTTTATGTTAATAAATCGCTGTTCTATGACCCTTTTATACTATGGACTAGGGAGAGGCCATGGTTTATTATTTCTATTTTATGGATTGTATCACTGAAACCCTAAACCTTAAATGGCTTTATTTTGACCCCAACATTTTAGTTCATGGAATCTATCCCAAGTAAATAATCGGAGAAGGGGCTAAGATTTATGTGCAGGAATGTTCATCATAGTGTTATTTATTGCAGCAAAACACAGATGAAAAATCCCAAATATCCAACTTCAGGAGATTTATTAAATAAATTACACTCTATTCACATAAATGGAATTTGTTCAATAGCGAAATGACATTTTTAGAAGCAATTTCATGATATAATGTTGAGTAAAGAAAGCATAATTCAAAACTGTTTTTGTAAGTATAATAAAACATTTTTTTAAATTTTGTAAATTACCAACTAAAGCAAATATATGTGAATGCTTTCATTTCTTTTCAATGCTTGGATTATAGGATTTTTTAAACAAGGTTTTCTATTTGAGTAAATATATATATATATATATATATATATATATATATATATATATACACACACAGACACACATTGCTAAGCCAGAATCCGGCAAGCCAGAGTTTCAGAATTACTATGATTATATATTATATAATAATATATAATATTATGTAGTATATATACCAATAGTATATATTTAATACTATTTTAATTATAAATATAATTTTGATTAGCTTTCATTTAGTTTTATTATTATATATAATAACTGGATTCTGGTTACCAGAACGAATTATCAGCACCCTTCTTTACTCACTGCTCACTAATGCCAAATCAAATGAGCATGACCCTCATGGGTTGAGAGGAAAGAAATAATGGGATTTGTGATGCTGTGGTGCAGTTAGTTGTCACATTAAAAACCTTCCTACCTAAGACCTGTTCCTGGGATGATTGTATTAGTTCAACACATACTTCAAACAAATATTTATTACTGACATTTATTCAACAAGGGACAAGATTTTCAACACATTTATGGAAACTTCTGTTAACATTCCACTTCTTATAAAAGAGTTACTTAAAATACGTATGTGATAATTTTTGCTTTACCTATCTTGCAGTTTAAATTAGGATTTCTCAACTTTACCACTATTGACACGTGGGGCTGGAAAGTTCTCTGTTGTGGGGAACTGTTCTGTGCACTGTAGGATGTTTAAAAGCATCCCTGGTGTCCATCCCTCGCCTCATCATGAAAGCTGAAAAATATCTCCAGACATGGCCAATTGTCTCCTGGGGCAAAATTTCTCCCAGTGGAGAACCACTGTATTAAATAATAGGCGTGTGACCGAGACTTACAAATATGTTAACTGGAAAATCTCAGTGGTCTCATTTTCTAAATTATCTCATTTAGTTCTTCTGAAAATAACATTTATTTCCCTTTTCTGTTGTTTTGGTTGTACTAGTTCTGTCTACACAGTCAATCTTGTTTGAAGATGTCTAATTCAAATGAATAACTACTTCAAAATTTAATTGAGTGGAAGGGCTGGTAATTAACTGCTTATCTGATGTTAATCATTTTCCTCCCCCAGATCAGTTTGTGTGTAGGAAAATACTCCATCTAACACATCACAGAATATCCCAGTCGATGATTTACTCAGTTTTCATGGAGGAATAAGCATAGTTTAGTAATCAGAAAAACATCTGTGTGTCGTCTGCCCGTGTAACTATGGGAAGATCATTAAATTTCTCTTGGATGTATTCTTTTCATGTATAAAAAAATGGAGTTAATATCAACATCCTTCAAAGATTTTGAGGGTTAAACAGAAAAGAGAAAAACATTACAATATTAACTCCACTATTAAATCAACACTTTGTAGATACAGTACCAGCTTTTAGAGCTACAAGGATGAATTCGACTATTTCATTGACTTCATGCATCTCACAATCTGATGGGAGAGAGACACACATGCAAACAGTGACCACACACTGTGTCAAGGGTGAACCAACTGATCTAGCTGCCTGGGACTGAGAAATTTCCTGCGTGCAGGACTTTTTACACTAAAATGTGGAAAGTCACATGTAATCAGGGACTATTGGTCACCGTGCTACATGCTTCCGGTAGATTCTATGAGAGCACAGAAGGGGAGCATATTTGACTTCACCAGTGGGGTATTAAGGATTCAGAAAAGATGTCACATTTGAACTGAATTTTGAAAAATGATGTAAGGATTTGAAGGAGGCAGGCTTCCCAGCAAGAGAAAAGGCAGGTGTGGTGCAATCACGGATTAGAGAGTGTATCAAATAGTGTGCAAATAATTTATCACCACAACCCAGGGTGCAGAGTTGGGAGAAAGAAAGTTTCAAGATACAGTTTCGGGCTGGCAGATGGAGGTCTGTTAAGTCATGCTCAAGAATGTAGGCATTTTACTGTACGGCTATAGACAGTGTTACCTAATTGTAGCCTGGAAGTGACATAATCCAACAGGTTCAAAGAAGATAATTCTGACATTAAAATATAGGACAGATTGACATCAGACAAATTAGAAGCCTCAAGGTCCTGTTAGAAATCTGTTTTCAGGGCATTGTGAAGAAAAAAGTAGGTTGAATTTAGGGGGGAAAAATATGTGGTTGGGAGTATAGAATAAATAAGCCTTAGTGACAGATTGAAGGTAGGGCACAGGGGACACGAAGCAGTGGAAGATAATGTCTAAGTTCTTGGCAATGCTTAGAATAGTAGAATGTTAGAGCCATTCACAAAATTAGACATATAGAAGAGATGGGTTTGGGTATGAGGGGTAGGGTGGGTAAAGACAATTAGCTCGTCCTTACCATCCATTGGACTTGGGTGATGTCTAGTGGGTGGTCCGAAATGTGGATTGAAAAACTGAGCTTGAGATGGAAATGAAACTTGAGACGTCACCTGCACAAAAAACATTGTTGAATCTGGGACTTATGTGAGGTTACCCAGACAGATGCTAAGGGATGGAAGAAAAAAGTGCTGGGCATGAGACACTAAGGAACTGTTTCTCTCACTCACTGTGGTTCTTCATTTACTTAGTGCCAGGAGAGACAGATTCTCACCCATCAACATTGAATGATTTTGACATACCTGGTTTTAAGAAAATTTCCTTTGATGTTAATTGTGCTCTGACTTCTCAAATTTGTTAAGGGACAGCTCTACAGTATTCGTATCCACTAACACCCGTAAAGAAGAAAGAAAAAAAATACTGATTAAAGTTAGTGCAGCTGGAGAAAAAAAGCCAGCAACCAATTACCTCACACTTTCCTAAAAGATCCCTCAGTTCATTCTTTGTTATTTTGGGTATGGGTGAGACGAGACAGCAACTGAAATCACCTTTATGTTGCTTGGCCAAAAGCTCAGCTTCCTAAGTGTAACTGAAATAAGCATAACTCCTTTTCGAGCCAAGAATTAAGGCAGTGAATTCAGCCGTCAATTCCCATTGCATGTGATGTGTAATCTAACAAATTTTCAAACAAGCACTCTGGAAACAATTAAAAGTAAGCAAGCTGCCCTGATCAAAGGCTGCTGATGTTTTAAATTGCATTTTGGTCACCCACAACTAGTTTTCCAGAATGTGCCTTGCCCTGTTGGGGCCTGAAGCATAAAAAAAGAAAGTTTTTGCCATCCTGCCCAGTGTGAGTTTAAGGCTGTGGGTCATTAGGAAGCAAACACATTAGGACTAAAAAAATAATTGTTTGGTTTATAGTCACTTGGGGCTCCAGTCTGAATCAGACCTCAGCTGTGGTGTGATAGAATACATGCAATGCTCTATGCAAACAGTTTGCTGATATGTCACTGAAAGCAGCATATGTGATATTATTAACTTCCCAAACAAGCATGCAATTTGTGTTGATTTCAGAAAGACCAATATCATCACATTTACAAGATGTACTTTGGATTTCCATGCAAACCTAGGAGAGACAAATAAACATGTGTTTTGTATTCATTCCAGCTCTACAAATCCTCTCTGTTCTGGACACAGTTTGAACTTTGGTATCATGTGTGATCTTTATCTCCTGCTCAGGGATCCTCCACATTTGACAGTGCATGACCCATCTCACTGTGGGTCCATCCCAGGGACATTTAAATGTTGTCCAAGACCTTAGACAAGACCCCCACTTTATTTTTCAAATTTATTTTTGGTGCAGGGAACTCGTAATATGCTGCAACAATAAAATGAAAATGAAAAGAAAAAAGAATGATGAGACAAGGTCTATTGGCCCACATCCCTGTCAGTAAACATGCACTCATGCAGTTGAAGAAATGGAAGGAAATGTAACTATGTAGTCCAAGCTCTCATTTTATAGAAAAGGGGAACATGGCCAAAAGAACTTGAGATGATTTGCTGATAGTCTCAGTGTTAATTAGTGGCAGACACAGGACTGGATCCTGAATGTTTGAATTCCCACTAACATCCTTTCCATAGTATGATATTGCCTCCATGATAAAAAGATTAAAAGTTTTTAAAAAGTCTAAGAAATCAGGGGCGCCTGGGTAGCGCAGTCGTTAAGTGTCTGCCTTCGGCTCAGGGCGTGATCCCGGCGTTCCAGGATCGAGTCCCACATTGGGCTCCTCCGCTGGGAGCCTGCTTCCTCCTCTCCCACTCCCCCTGCTTGTGTTCCCTCTCTTGCTGGCTGTCTCTCTGTCAAATAAATGAATAAAATCTTTAAAAAAAAAAAAAGTCTAAGAAATCTTAGCCATACTAAAAAAATAAACTATAATGTAGTTGTATATAAGAAAATAGCAAGCACCTGGAAATGTACAGAGTTCACTATGTTTTTACCTAAATTTATTTTCAAAAGACCTGACCCCAAGCATCATAACTATTTGATGAACCCTTAAAATGACATGGATTATGTGGTAGGTTGAATTAGTGATCCCAATTCTTCATTATTCTAGAGTATTAGTACACATCTACACCTTTGTCTTTTGTGGGTGGGGTATTCTTTCCTGAACCTTGATTTTTGGCTTGATGTGTCTTGGACAGTTAAGGGTCATCCAAAGTTTTGGATGTTAGATGGCAGAGGCTTGCAGTTCACTTGCACAATTGGACTTACCCTCATGTGCTCCTGCCTTTCCCATGAGAACATTCCTAGGGTAGCCACTGGTCTAACCCATAATTAGAGTCAAGTGCATCCAAGACCAGCCCAGATCAGCTGAATCCCAGCTGACCACTGATGTGTGAGTGAAAAAAAAAAAATCATTGCTTATCATGAGTGCTTTTAAGATTTGGTAGTATTTGGTTAAGTAGCATTATTATAATAGTGACTGATGCACACTATTTTCAGTGTGAATCCACCTATGTGACACACTACTTTCTAAGGTAGGGAATAAATGAAGTACTGACCTCGAAGGTCCAAAGTTGGGTAGTAAATATTACCCAACTGAGTGATGCTAAGGGCCTCACTTATTCCATTTTTTTCCTCATTGCTTTATAACCCTGAAAGATTAGGAGTGAAGCATTTTTTAATCATAATCATTTACAGTTATCTTCCCAAGGTGGGTTGTTATGGACTGAATATTTGTGTTCCCCCAAAGTCATGGCATTTGGAGATGGGGGCCTTTGGGAGGTGATTATGTTTGGGGGAGGTTTTGTGGGTGAGACCTTCATGATGGGATTAGTGTCCTTATCAAAAGAAGAAGAGAAACCAAAGCTCTCCCTCTCTCTTGCTCTGTCATGTGAAGACACTGTGAGTAATTAGCTTCCCACAAGTCAGGAAGAAGGATGTCACCAGGAACTGAAACTGCTGACACTTTGATCTTGGACGTTCCAGCCTCCAGAACAGTGAGAAATAAACACCTGTTGTTGAAGCCACCCATTCTATGGTATCCTGTTAAAGAAGCCTGAATGGACTAATGTATAGTTTAATGATGACCAAGTGTTAAGAAGCATGATCCTTGAAAGTCTAACTCTCACTTCTTTACAGCTTATCAGATGGATCTTTCCAATCACAAAAGGAAGATGCATTGGAGATACACTTTGTCCAGTGAGTTATATTTCAGTAATGTTTGTCTACCCTGCACCAAATCTGGCTGCTCAAACAGTTCATTCCCTCCTAGATGGATATCTCAACAAGGTGTGAAACCCAGTGATTTGGAATCCAGACTCATATATAGAAATGCCAAGAGAGGCAGGCGGTGGGCATACCTAGAAAGTACTCCAGGATGAAGCAGGACCTCGCTCTTGGCTACATTCAACAGAACAGCAGTGGAGTCCACAAATTTGTGTTGAGCACATAGTACATTCTCTGTCCCGGGCTAAGCTCTGGGGATGGGATTATGAGTAGACATGACCCTTCCTTTGAAGGACTTACATTGGGATGGCACCGGTAGTAACTGGAGCATGAGTAGATGACATTACTATAATGTATTTAGTGATAAAATGGGGATATGCAGGGCTCACCCTTCCCTTTCTTCTGATCTTTACAGAAATGCCACTGTAATCAGTGAGACTTTCCAGGTCACTTTATATCAAGTTACATCTCCCTGGACATCTCCTATCTCCCTATTTATTTTATCTTTCTTCTCAGAAACTATGTAATCATTTCTTTTAAATTTTACATATTTTTCTAGTGTATTGTCTTTCTCCCTTATCATAATGTAAAGTTTATGTAGATGGGAATTTTACCTGTTTTCTTTGATTTTGTTGTTATTTTTTTTTTAATTATTGATTTATTTGACAGATGGAGAAAGCACAAGCAAGGGGAGAAGCAGGAAGAAGGTGAGGGAGAAGCAGACTCCACATAGAGCAGGGAGCCTGATGCAGAGCTCAGTCCCACAACCCTGGGATCATGACCTGAAGGCAGATGCTTAGCAGACTGAGCTACCCAGGTGCCCCTATTTTGTTGTTATTGCTGAAGTGTTTTTCAAAGCCGTATGTAGTTTCTAAAAACAAAAATGTCAAGTGAAAGAATTTTATAAAGAGCTCTAGGTGTGTAGAAAAGGGTCCTGCTTACCTTCTTTGAGACTTTGAAGGTTCCACAAAGGAATAATGCTTATTATGAAGCTTGAAGTATATTGGAGCTTTAGCCCTATGCAGAAAGATAAGGAATATTCTAAGACAGCCAGGAAGACCTGGGCAGGATGGGGCGCACACACAGAAGCAGCCCAGTTCCAGCGAGTTACGTCCATGTGTGAAGGTGCAACTACTTTTTATACTGGGTTTGAGGTCTGGATGCTTGCTTCACACCTAGATTTATGATAAGAGCTGGTAGATAAAGAAATGGTGGAGATTTTTTTGAACCAGGTATTTGATGAGACTCATTCAGACTTGGCACCAAAGACGTCTTACGTGGTAAGGATGCAGATGCACAAAATCAAAGTAAGAATATCCGTTATCAGAACAGTGGCCCTGCAGGTCCCACCTAAAGTAAATATCCATTATCAGAATGGGGGGTGCTGCTGATAGGAGAAGCCTTGGGTCTTGGGAAGCTGGTTAGAGTGGCCAGGGAGAGTGAGTGACATTCCAAGCCCCATCTCCCTATGCTGAGGTTCACTTGACTTCCCGCTTCAGGTTACAATTGGCCTTGGAATTGGAACCGCAGCTCAGAGGAGATCTGTACACCTTCAAAGATGGGGAAGGAAGATGTTTCTTTGTTGGTAGCCTGGTTCCTTGGGAGAGAC
Organism: Ursus americanus; assembly: GCF_024610735.1. Taxonomy (NCBI): domain Eukaryota; kingdom Metazoa; phylum Chordata; class Mammalia; order Carnivora; family Ursidae; genus Ursus; species Ursus americanus. The sequence goes on from NC_142134.1 coordinate 68,865,790, forward strand.
GCCATACACTGAAGCAGGGATGGAAATATCCAAACAGAATGATTAGATCAAAGCTAATTATATTTTAATTATGAATGGAGGATATTTTAATAATAACTGCATGATCATTTATTGAAAGCTTATTCTCTCTGGGCATATGTGGCCTCATTTGATCCTTGCAATAACCCCATGTGACAAATGGTATTTTTAAATTGTTCCTTATGAAGAAAATGAAGTTAGAGAGGTTAAGTAACATCTGATATCACTCAACTAAAAAGTAGAAAAGTTGGAAATGTTTATTTATTCAAATTTTTTTCTCACTTGGTAGCAAATACTGCCTAGCCTACAAACACTTGTCCTCATGGGCCTACAACCAAGTGCAGCCTAAAGTCAAACATAGGCTCTGGACGCCTAGACGTGTGCTGCTAGTGAGAAACTATGGATAAGAGGGAAAAGAAAGGGGGTGGATGAAATGAGAGAGTGCAGGGGAGGAAAGAACCATTGGCAACCGATGTTCTCCCAACAGAAAAGACATAAGAAAGTAATTATTGGTTTTGTTCCAAAAGCTTGTGGGAATTCATTAATTTATCTAAGTGCATTTATTCAACAGATATTTGTTGAGTACTTAGTTGCTATGATCCTGGCCCTGATCGAGGTGTCGGGGATACAGTAGTAAAGGAGACACTGACTGAGTATTGGATAGTAATAGACACTGTACTAACGTGTGACTGGCTTTCTGAGAGCAGCATCTGGAAGGGGGTCAGCGGGAGGTATCTCAGAGCTGAGATCTGAATACAAGAAGGAGACATTCATGGAAAAGTTACTGCAGGCAAAGAAGAGAGTAAATGAAAGACTCTCAACAGAAAACATTGAGACATGTCTCAGTAATAGTAGTGGGGTCTGGAGTGAAAGTGGTGTTTCAGGGGCAAGGAGGTGGCCCGGTATGACAGGGTGGGAGTAGTCTTATTACAGACTACCTTGCTGGTCACAGTGAGGGAGCATTGGTGTGGGGAGATGATGGAATATTTTTCTCTTTAAATTATTGTGGTTTCTCTCTTTGAAGGCTCACACCCCACAGGAACTGTAATAGGCTGCACTGACCTTTAGTAGATTAATAGAAACATCCCCTGTTAAGCCCAGGAGGAGAATGTCCTCAGAGGTATTATTTTTCCACTATTGAAATACTCTGTGTTTGGTCAATATTAGGGGAGCCCACAGCACTAGCTGAGGCCAAGTGCTCTTTTGTATGTGTGTTGTGTGTGTTTTTGCAATTGAAGATTACTCAGCACTTTGTTGATAAGATCATTAATGCTCTTTCCAGTTGTTATTAATTGTTTTTCATCCATTTATAAATTGTGCCTCTGCAAGCTGGCCCCAGGGTATAAGTACAAAAATTGAGTTTTGATTATTATAATAAGTAAAGTATTATTAACGAAAGCAATTACGGTTAATAGCTTCAACTAAGGAAAACAAAATGATAGCCTTTGGTGCTTTCCCACAGGGTAAACCAGATTAAATCACTTGCAGAAAAGAAAAATCTTTATCCTTGGTTCCACCAAACATTATAACTAGATGTTGCCTTTGGATATTTCGATCTCTCTTGTTCAGAAGCAAAAACTAAGGCTGAGCTACACAAGGTTATTGCTCATTAGTTGCTCAGATAAGGGTAGATCACAGCGTTCAGGATTTTAATCTGGGTGTTATTTGTCCCATGTTACCAATGAGCTGACTGCATTTCTTATCTAACTCAACCTGTCTTAGAACTTAAAAGCAGCCCAGTGGAGATTCAAATGCAAATCAGTCTTCCTTCACTTAGGATTTGTCTCGGATTTTCTCTGAAGTCTGTGGTCTGATCCAATAATGTTATGAGACATTAAAAAAATTTCTTCAGGAATAAAAATGAAAATTCTCATACACCAGCTTTCTCATTTACTATAATTTCCTACAGAATGCCATGTCAAGGTATTTACCTGTATCGTGGTTTCAGCATGTTCAAAGAAGGCTGAGGGTGATTACAGAGCTCAAATTTTCTCTAGGAAAGGGTGCTCAGAGAGCTCACGGGGCCCACATCTAACCACATAGCTCCTGATGGGAGATCTGATATTCGAACTCAGATCTGTCTGCCTGCAAACTTCACTCTCTCGCCATGAGAAGTCAGGGTCACTGTTTACACAAAGCTTTGTTTCTCATGTAACAACTTACTCATTTTTTTCTTTCTTTTTTTATTAGTATCAGTGGTAGAATTTAGTGATTCATCAGTTGCCTATAACATCTAGTGCTCATTACATCCCATGCCTTCCTTAATGCCCTTCACCCAATTACCCCATACGCCCACCATCCACCCCTGAAACAACCCTCAGTTTATTTCCTAGAGTTTAGCCTCTCAACTTACTCCTTTTGACTCAAAGGGCCCGTTCAGGCTATCTGCCATGAGTTTTACTCCCGGCTCTCTTTTGATGTAACGCTCTCTGTATATCCCAAGGTCTGACCAGTCATTGGCTATGTATGAGGTACTAATCATAACAGAACAACCTACATTTCATTGGCTTTTGCCCCTGCCTAACCACACGGTTCCCATCAAAGTCTTCTTACTTATGCTTGGAAGTCCAGTTCATGAGCTCATGCATGTGTCTGTCAGTCAAACTCACCTCTCAGTGTTTGCTACCTGCTCCCAGAAACCTTGTGAACACCTTCTGTAGTCTGAACGTGACTCCCCAGTGTCCTCTGTGTCTGATGCTCCCAGTGGGAAGGCGCCATGTGCCAGGGAACTGCCCTCCCTCTCTCCAAGTTCTAATCTATAGAGGGAATACTCACAAGGGGCCAAATAGGAACTAAATTATGAATTTGGTAGCATTTTGATTGGAACATCCAGTTTGTGCTCATGGCCAAAAGAGGTGACCTAATCTATTGTTCCTATATTGAAAAAACCGGGTACTCATTGAAAGGCTTGTCTTTCTTACCCATCCAATTTCAAGTGGAGAAATCTGAATCTAAAAAGCGGAGACCAGCTGCAAGTCATGTTCGGTCTGTTTATCACATGGAAAATGAGTTCAAGGGGACCCCATCCCTCCCTGAGCTTGGGCAGCACAAATAAAACTAAACAAAGCAAGAAGATGACGAAGACAACAGCAACAACAACAAAAAGATACAAGAAAAGGAATGGCCCAGCACACTTTCAGTAAGAAACCACCTTGTGGTAAACACAAAACAAGTGAAATCCAGCTTTTGGCATTCCCACCCATCAAATAGCTTGCCCCTTCTAACAACGAAGGCAGTGGAGGGGTGGTGATAGAGAGACAGAGAATGAGAGAGAGAAAGAGGCACTCCTTGAATAGCCCTTTCTAGAGAGGGTGCAATTTTGACATGTGTCCTTCTCCAGGGGAAAGATGAGTGCTTCCAGTCAATGCCCACATCGCCACATTTCCTGCGGGTCTTACTGGGCAGATGTCAAACCATCTCCATCTGAGTGGGAAGAATACTCTTTCCAGTTCCACACGGCCCTTTGTCACCTGTGTCCTGAATCTCATGGTATCATTTATGAAAGGAGGCTGGAGGGTGCTCCCATCCATGGAGTTTGGGCAAAGGACTGACCTAGTCCTCAAGGTTTCCTCACCTCTCCCAAGATGACAGAATCTTTATTTTCCTTTGTTCAAACCACAGTGCCCTGCCCCACTGCACCCCCACCATACACCACCCTGCAGAGGAAGTGCTCCCAGCACTTGCCCTTGCCCAACCTGTTGTCACCATAGCTGAGCATCAAGTAGAGATCACGTGGTGGCTCTGGGACCTCCTCCCCGAGCTGGGTGCTCTGCTCTTTCCTCAGAGCCTCAGGCCCTCTTCTAATTCCTTCCAGGAGTATCTCTCCTTCATGTCTCCACTGCTTCCTTAATTGTCTGCCACATCTGCACTACGGCCTCTGTTTTACTTGGAAAAATCACAAACAAACATACACAAATCACAACAGCCTTGGTTTCCCAGGATGAGCTTTCATGCCTTTTTTTCTCTATCTCAGAGCTTGTTTGCTACACCCACCTCCCCCTCTATTCTTACTACTACCTACAGTTCCTGCAAAAGGTGCTCAAAATACAAAAGGATATAGCTCAGACTCTGCCCTCAAGGCACTGACACCTGACAAATATTTGAAATAAAGTGAGATTTGTGATATCATCGGGGTATGGATCAAGGAAAGAAGCAGCCCAGCTGGGTGGTAAAGGCATCTGAGTTCAAGTCCCAGCTCTATTGTGTACGTTTGGTATGATCTTGGGCAAATCATTTATTCTCCCTGTGCCTCTGTCTCCTCACCAGTAAATGGAAATGATATTAGTACCTACTCTGTGGGCTTCTTGTGAGAATTAACCAGGTTAATTTATACAATTGTGTGTGGTATAAAGTAAGTGCCAAGACAATTTGTTTTTGTTAAGTGGTGACGAAAGATGGGGTGAAGGATAAACTGGTGTGGAGCGGGGACTGCCCATGGAAGTCTTTCCCAAGAAGAGATTATTTGAGTCCTATTTTGAGAGAACAGGATTTTGCCAAGCAGGAAATGTGAAGGGAATTCTGGTTAGAGATGAGCACATACCAAAGGTTGATGTGTGAAAAAGTCTCCTTCGAACACTATTCCTAGTGACATGTAACTGGAGTGTAAGGGAAATCGGAAGAAATGGTGTCAGGAAAGGAACATAGGTAAGAAACCGGGCACAGATGGTGGCCGGTTCACAAGTATCAAGCAAGGTGTTTGCATCTCACCCCATAGGCTAAAAGGGAGTTTGCCAGCGGGGGCGGGGAAGTGGGGGTGGAGGGAGACATGTTAAGCAGATTTGCTTTAACAAACAGTGACTATGGTAGTAAGCAATGGTTTCTTCTCTTTAAAAATCACGGAGTGGTGAAGAAGGTCGCATACATTTCCTTCTAAGGATTCTTTTCTCAAGAGGTGTGTCCATTTTCTTATTTGAGGATTGGTTCATGAAAGCCAGAAAATTCCTGCCAGTCACCATGGGTTACATAAATGAACTAATCTTCTATATACTCATGTTTCAGATTGTTTTTCCTCTCCTCCCTCCAAAAATACTGGGGGGTTTTCATCGAACTTTTTGCCTTGGTCATGTTGTTTCTTGTACTTCCTTTCGGGCAGGCATCCAAACCTCATGGTAACCAAGAAGAGGCTACAATGTTAGACATTATCCCTTCTGCAGAGTGACTCACAGATGAAAAGTGAAATGCTTTTTCTCCTGTGGAAGTATTGCTAGACTAATATTTGATCCAGGACTTGAACTATTGAAGATTACTGGAACTCTGTGGAAAACCGGGTCTGTTTACGCCTTCTCCAACTTACACAAAGTGGAGATGCCCTTGTGCCTGTGATGAGAACTCGCTTCCTGCCTGGGTCTCTGTTATTCAATCTTGCTCTTTTTTCTCCTTACCCTATAGAGACTGACCACAAATTTGTTGAGCATGACTCATCATACACAATGCACCTCTCTGCCGTAATGCACCAGTGCTTCTAGAATAGCCATGTCTTAGCAATATCAAATGCCATTACACAGTCAATAAAATGTCAGAAAAACAGAGTGTGATGACCTCATGGCTCACGTGCAGATGGGTTCCTGTATCAGATCCCAGTCTAAGTTCTGCACATGGCCCAAGTTTGACTGTTCTTGTGCCTTCCAGCATGTGCACACATGTGTTTGGCAGGAGAAATATGGAAATGGATGTCATATTCTTCGTAAGTGCTCTTTCTTTTCCACATGTTGTAGAGTTCATTTCTTTAAGGATTCTTAGTTCTCTTCCTTATTTTGAGCTAGACACATTTATTTTCTGCAAAACCTTTCCCTTCCCACCCTCCTCTGCTAAAAAAAAAAAAAATGTAACAAAATGCAATAATTTCTTTTTTTAGTAGGTGTTTAAGTGTGTGACTTATAAGGGTATGCACAAATCCGGAAGAAAAATTTCAGTGTCACTAAGATACCAAATTTATAGATATGATAATATGATGGTTTAAAAAGGGCCACATCTTATTTTCTTAGTACTTAGCACAGGGATGAATATATAGATTCTCAAGAAAGATTTGATGAGTGAAGGAATTAATGATTTCCCTGACTCTGGCTTAGAAGGTAATTTGTAGGGGCGCCTGGGTGGCACAGCGGTTAAACGTCTGCCTTCGGCTCAGGGCGTGATCCCGGCGTTACGGGATTGAGCCCCACATCAGGCTCCTCCGCTATGAGCCTGCTTCTTCCTCTCCCACTCTCCCTGCTTGTGTTCCCTCTCTCGCTGGCTGTCTCTATCTCTGTCAAATAAAATTTAAAAAATCTTTAAAAAAAAAAAAAAAAGAAGGTAATTTGTAGATCAGTTGGGTAAACAGCCTACCCAATTCTGGATCTGTACTATTTCTGTCAAAGGGTCCCCTAGTGAGCTTGCATAGCCTCATGAGCTTTGGGTTCATTAACTCCCCAGATACAACCAGGATTTGGATAAGTATGGTTCTTATAAAGTTCTTACTTATATTATAAAGTTCAACCCTATGGTTTCCAACTTTTGATCCAGACTTTATGTTACTACTTTTGATGAATGCTTAGCTAAAAAATTCAAGTCAGTTGCAAAACTCAGTTCCTTGTCAGTGAAACAACCTAAGTGATTCATGATGACCCGGTATTAGTGAACCAAAGTGAACCAAAATGATCCTGCATTAGTATTTCCTTTGGTATGCACTTACTCTCATTTCTTTTCATTTAGTGATTACTTCATATCTATTCACAGTACGGAACTTATCTATTTATGAAATGTCTCCCTTTTGTCCACAAGTGTTTCTTCTGGATAGTATATGCATGCACTATAATGTCTTTGCTTTCTTTTCAAAAAAGCAGTTTTATATTCTCTACATGAGAGAATTGACTCATATTTTTCATGGTCTAACGTCCCCACCAGAGCATGATAGCATACTGTTTTTCTTTTTTTCTTGGATATTTTTTTATTGATGTTCTTTTCTTTTTTCCTTTTTTTTTTTTAGTTTTCATTAATTTATTAGTTGTGTATAACGCCCAGTGCTCACCACACCATGTGCCCTCCTTAATGCCCATCACCCAGTTGCGCCATCTCCCCACACACTTCCCCTCCAGCAACCCTCAGTTTGTTTCCTATAGTTAAGAGTCTCTCATGGTTTTTCTCCTTCTCTGATGACTTCCCCTTCAGTTTCCCTCCCTTCCTCTATGATCCTCTGTACTGTTTCTTACTGCATTGGCAAGCAAAGAGACACAGTAGATGTAGGGGTTAAAACTCTGGTTCAGTCTGTTTTGGTGAGAAACCTGACTCCGCCTCTATCTGTGTAAACTTAACTACATCATTTAACTTCTCTATCCCTCCATTTCTAATTCATAAAATGTTTAAAACCCACTGCTAGAGCCATACTGTGAGCATTAAGCAATTTAATTCCCATAAAGTGTTTTTAAGAGTAACTTCTCCAAACTAAGCAGTCTATAATTGCAAGCTGTTATTTAGTGCCTTGGCTAAAATCCCTTTCTGTCATCTGTCATTTGTATTTCTTTCCATAATTCTGCAATGTCTAGACTAATGTTACTACTAGGAACCACAAGATCACAAAATCTTCTAAAATCTTTATGCAGTCTTTCCTTAATCCAACACTAAAGTTTCTTCTTGCCTCCAAGCACAGGATGCAGCTTCTTATGAGGAAACCAGATTTCTAGAGGATTAGAAAGGGTCTTCTTTCATCCAGATTATCTCATCTCATCACTACACCAAGCCAAAGGCCTCCATTAAAATGTTCCCTAGCTGGCGTCTGGGTGGTTCAGTGTGTTAAGCATCTGCCTTTGGTTCAGGTCTTGATCTCAGGGTCCAGGGTTTGAGCCCCATTTTGGGCTCCCTGCTCAGCAGGGAGTCTGCTTCTCTCTTTCCCTCTGCCCCTCCCCCCAGCTTGTGGTCGCTCTCTCTCTCTTTCAAATAAATAAATGAATAAAGTCTTTAAAAAAATGTTCTCTGAAGTAAGTTATCTACTAAACTTTCAGGAGCATTTACTAGGTGCTGGGTACCAGGGTACTACTCTAAGTACTTTACATTGTTAACTAGCTTTATTCTTTTTTTTTTTTTAAGATTTTATTTATTTATTCGACAGAGATAGAGACAGCCAGTGAGAGAGGGAACACAAACAGGGGGAGTGGGAGAGGAAGAAGCAGGCTCCCAGCAGAGGAGCCTGATGTGGGGCTTGATCCCAGAACGCCGGGATCACGCCCTGAGCCGAAGGCAAACGCTTAACCACTGTGCCACCCAGGCGCCCCTAACTAGCTTTATTCTTAAGCAACCATATGAAGTAACAAATATCCCACCCCCACTTCGTAGACATAGCAGGCTCATGAAGATATCAAGTCAATTGCCTGAAGATGGCTGCTGCTATGAGATGGATATTAGATTTGGACTAAGAGGTCTATTTGCACAGCTTGAACTCCCATGCACTCCGTTTCCCCTTATCGCTCCTGAAAAGTTAGGTTATCAACTCATGAGAGTGAGAATATGTCTTTCTGCTTAACATCCATGTACCCAATGATTGTCACAGTACCCGGTACATAGTAGGTTCTCTGTAAATGTTTAGAGAGTGAACAGGGACACCAAACATCAACACCTTTGAATTATTTTATCATATGAAGTAGTCCATATGCAGACTTGAGGAGACTGACTGGATACATTTGGAAATGGGTCTGGTGAAGGTCAGGGAGAAGGATAGAATCTTGAATTTATTGAAATTCTACTGTGGTATTATCCCTGTCCTTGACACTTTTATATTCATTGTGGTTTAATCCTCAGAAGTTCATGGAATAAAGAATAGAAACTCCCATTTATACCAAATCAGTCCTTTATCGTCCTTGACTTATTTTTCTCCCTAATAGGAATAAGAGCAGAATACAACTGTGTACTCTGACTTAAGCCTTAAAACCACAACATGACCAATTGCATCATACTCCGTGTGATTGGATAACAAGAATAACAGACGCACTAACAAGCTATGTAGCTATCCAAGTTTCACAAAGCAATTTAGCAACTAGGATGGGGTGAATGCAGATTTGCCCCAGGGCATTGCTATTTTCAGCATGCAAAAAACAGAAGTTAGTTATTTAAAAAATTTGCCAAGTTCTGAGCCCCCTTCTCTCTGATACATGCCCCCTCTACTTTCTCCATTGCCTCTCCAGCCCTGATGGGTCACTCACTCCTATGTGGATCAGAGTTTTGGGAACCTGGGAAGTAGATGAAGCAAGATACCCAAAGTCAATGGCAGATCCCTTTTTTCCCTATTGTTATTATTATGTTTTTAAGTCCTCTGACATTTTCTACAATGAAAAACCTCCTTCTTTTAGGAGGCCTGACTATATTGCATGTTACTCATGCAGACCCCAAAATGCTATTTATATCTCTGATTAGAAAAAATACTTTCCACTAAAAGGGTTTAATTTAGCATAATATAGTGGCAGGTATAAAAGTGCTACAGGCTGAAGTCAGACTACCTACATCGTAATTCTTCTTTAATAGCTGAGTGACACCCCATGCACAACTGTGCTTGCTAAACACACACACACACACCCCACAAACAATATAGGAGTCATGCTATACATAGTTGTATATCCATCTGAAGGGAAAATATTGTTAACATTATATTATGAGTATTCTCACTTTATTTTACTTAGTGCTTGAGGATATAATTTTTATTAGAATATAACATCCCACTCTATGAATTCCAGAATCATTTGACGGATTTTTATTTAGATATTTAAGTTGATCCCAATTTTTCTTTGTTAGTAATGTTGTGACGGATAACTTTGCATATGATTCTTTTTGGTTCAACTTAACAAAGAATATTCATTATTTTAGGGCTCCTCATCTATAATATCACAGTAATTATTAAAGTATATACTTAAGAAATATTGTTTTTTTTTATATTTTTGTCCTGTTTCCTTCTTGTGTATATATTCTGGCCTTTTTTGGAGGGGGAATCCAAAACCTGGGGGTTAATTATAAACCAGCAAATTATCTTTATATAGGCTTAAAGATAGATCCTCAAAAAAACTATCTAAAGGCTATTTTGGCAAATCATCTTGATTTCAGACTCCATTTGCTATAGGTTATCTGAAACTAGGAAATAAAAGAATAGATTAAGTTTGATTAACACAGGTATTCTTCATAATATTACAAGATCTGTTGAAATAAATGACTTCTTGTTTAGCAATTCTAATATGTTGAAGGTCCCGTTTAACTTTAAATAGATTAGTCTTTCATTATAGGTCCTTAGTTTAAGATACTCTTCCCTTGTCTGACATGTGTTTTGAGTACCTTTTGTCTTGTTCCAGACTTGATTCTGAGAAGCACTGGCATAATCATATACATTTAGGGGTACCCTCAAATTAATTTTAACCACCCATTATAGGTCCATAACAAAACAGGACAACCACCAGTTGCCCAGGCGGCCATTAAACCTACTTGATCTTACTCCAGATGTTTCCTGTATTCCATGAAACAAATGCTTGGAGAAGAGCACATTTCCTAAAATCATCCTGTGTTTAAAACTTAGGTGCTAAACGTATACATTCAGTCAAAATGTAAAATTCAAAGTTTGGTTACTCATCCCCATTGCCCCCTGCAGATGTATCTCCTTGCCAGATGTCAAATGGATTATTGAATATTATGGTGGCTTTTTGAAGGCTCCCTTCCTTTCCTGCTTTTCTTAGATTCCGATAGACTTTCTTTCTCTTCATTTCTGGCAGCTACTTTTATGGCATGTTGAATCAGGCTTTGAGAGGTTAAAAGATGGGTCACCTTTACTTTTCCTCCTGCCTTTCTCCATACCAAATTGCTTGTGGGCCAACCGGAGTGAAGAACAATGAAAAACCAATGATCTGGTTGTCTTCTTGCCTTTGCCTAAGTACTATCAACATTCCCAAGCCTGAGAAAACATGACCCTGGCATGAGACACAATTTTTTTCCCTTCCGCTTGTCTGGAAACCACAAATCCACACCCATTTCCTCTCCAGGAACAATCATCTCATTTTCAAACCTCATATTGCTTTGGGAAAAGGCAAAGAAGATTTTTGGAAATGCCCAACTTTCAGGATTGAGTTTTGGTTGATGGCCAGTGACATCCCCCTTTTTGCTTCTGCTTTTCTATCACCCACAATGGGAGCACTTTTTATACCTAACACCATAAACTAACTACATCCGCTCCACTTCTCTTTCATCCCAAGAACTGCTATATGTACTATTTATAGTTTGCTTTAAAACACTATACTTGAAATTAATATTTTATTGTATAATGTAGCTCAGAGTAGTGTTTTCCAATGTACTATAAACAAAACACTTATGTCCTCCCAGATATGTCAAAATCCTAACCACCAATTTGATGGTATTTGGAGTTGGGGCCCTTGTGAGTTGGTTAGGTCATGCGGGCAGAGCGCAGAGAGTTCCTTTACCCCCTCTACCATGTGAGGGCAGAGGAAAGACAGGCTTCTATGTGCCGGGAAGCAAGCTTTCCAGGTACACAACATTGCTGCCACCTTGATCTTGGACGTGACAGACTCCAGAACTGTGAGAAATAAATACTTGTTGGTAAACCCAGCCAATGTATGGTATTTTTGTTATAGCAGCCAGAACAGGCCAAGCCACACTGCATGGTAAGCCTTCAAGATGTGGAAAAATAACTTGTGAAAGTAGTGAAGGTGATGCCATTCCCTTCTAGTTTTAGGTTGTGCTAAGCACATTTTTGTACTTTTAAAATTTTTTATTATTTAAATTTATTTATTCTCTTGGTTTCTCTTACTTTTTTTTTAAATTACTTTATATTGTTCTGATGCATTGTTGTGGCAACAGAGAAAACAGTCAGAGCCCAAGCAGATGTTTCAAAAATGAGCACCTAGGGGCGCCTGGGTGGCACAGCGGTTAAGCGTCTGCCTTTTGCTCAGGGCGTGATCCCGGCGTTACGGGATCGAGCCCCACATCAGGCTCCTCTGCTATGAGCCTGCTTCTTCCTCTCCCACTCCCCCTGCTTGTGTTCCCTCTCTCGCTGGCTGTCTCTATCTCTGTCGAATAAATAAATAAAATCTTAAAAAAAAAAATGAGCACCTAAAAATATTAGCTAACAAGTTTCAGAATTTAAAACTTTGTTCTCATCATTTCTCTCTTAAATAGATTAAGATTCAACTTGTAAGAAAATTAAGAGCTTGACTGGTTTGAAGAAACATAGATGTGTCATATGAGACTCGTCAGTGCACTTAGGTGGCTGAGTAGCTTATTACATTTATTGGACAAGAAGAACAATATCATAAATACTGTGACTCTACATTAGAGTATCATTTAAAGAGCTGTAGACATTCCTCAGGTATTTTTCTATTATCAGTAACATAGGACTGAGGCAATGAAGACAGCACTTGATTAAGGTGATCAATGTAGGTATTTTGGCTGAATGGGTCTTGTTTCTCAATGGCTATGCCCAGGTTTGATGCTTTTACTGCTAAATTGAAATGGGAATTTTTCATTGCTTCAATTTGGTTTTAATCTTGACCTTGTAACCTGGGGTTCTTTGAGCAATTGGAGTGAATTTGGGGATTTTTATTTATCTTCCCAATATTATTTTTCACCATTCATTTAATCCAACTATGTTCTTCTCCTGTCAATTACTTGAAAGTCTGTTCACACACTTGGTTTTCTCATGCTCTGTTTTGTTACAAATGCCCTTACCTCTTTAAGAACCACCCTTCTCCTGTTTATTTTCATAGAATTTCTTCCCACACTAAGAAGGTACATGAAACAATCCTTTATTTGAAATAGATGAATAGATAATATTTGGAAATGTGGTACTTTGATTTCTTCAGATTTGTTTCATAGAAGCATTGATATCTGAGTAGGGAAATAATCCATTGGTTACTGCTTCTTACCTGAACCTTATTTGCTAGCTGAGATAAAATGTCATTGTGGTCAATTCAGATTTAATTTGTTCAGGCAACTAAGTTTCTAATGCTTCCTGTGAGAGATTAATCTCTGTGCTCAGTGCCTCCGTGATTTTCCTGCCAAAGACTGTTTTCATAATGTGTGTATGTGTTGGATACATGTCTCACCCTTTATAACTTCTTTTTCTCTCTGATATTTACATATCATATGCTTCAGATAATGTTAGATGGTTTTCCCATCCGTTTTTCCCACTGGGTCACAGGGTATGTATACTTAGCTCTGTTTCTCTATTTGGAAGTCAATTCCTAAAGATATTGAAGTTGAGCTTGGGTTTCTTTCTGATTTAAAGTTTTCTTTCTTTTCTGGGTTCTTGCTAATATTTCTCCAACAAATTAATCTTTCCTTTAATTGAAATGGTCCCTACTGATAATGGGCCCTATGTCTGCCTTGGTTTGCTGTGGTAAGTGATCATTTACCATGTAGATTTTATTTACCCTTCATTAGACACACAATTTATGGAATTCGATATGGAATTCAATATGTATGAGGAGCACAGAGGTAAGCATTTGGATGTAGAAATGAACAAAATAGACTATTTGGTGAAGATGAATTATAGATGAATCTTTAAAATCATTTCTCACTAAAGTTATTTTGAAGATTTGTGGAGTCAAATATTTTGACCAAATGAGATTGTCATTTAGATAATAAGTAGTTCAGTCACATCTTACCTGAAGAATAGATTATAAAATCAAAGTTTAGAGTGAAAAATCAATCCAAAATTTCCACTGAAAAGATTATCTACAAAGTATGAGCATTAGTGATCAGGAAATGGCCATAAAATTATTTGTCTTAGGTTTACTAAAACACATCGATTATATCTATTGTAAGATAGCTATATGATGCAATCAACACTCTCAACTTCCAGTCAAGAACACCTAGGTGAATTTGTACAAGTTAAATGTGCATATTATATTATATAACTACACTTATTTTGTAACCTACATAGTAATTAGCATAGGCAGAAAATTTAAAAGTCAGTACACTGGTGAACATATTCCCTTCTTATTATGTCAGTGTTATTAGAGTAATGAATCAAGATGAACCTCTGGTGATTCTCTGCAAACTGCCGCTGGTCACTTTGCGTGAGTAGAAAATACACTGTGTGTTAAGTCACTGAAACTCAGGTGTTATTTGTTACTTCAGCATCCTATGGTATGTCCTGACTGATATAATATCATTTTAAAGCTTTTCTTTCTCCTCAAAATTTAATACTTCCACTCTACCTCCTCAGCTCAGAAAAGGGACAGCTTCTTTTTTCACCAAGAAAATAGCACTTCTTTATCCTTCTACCTATTCTACAAACCCACTTCCAGAAGTACTCATATGTTCTGCAATATTTTCTGTTAAAAGAGAAGAACTATCATTGTATGTATAAGGAACTGTCATTTCATACCCTCTGACTTACTCCAGGCCTTGTTATCCTTACAATAATCCCTTCTCCCTCTTTCATCATCAAATTCACCTTCTCTGATACTACTCCCATCAGTATATACATGTACTATAACATTGTCTACTTTTATTTATTTATTTAATTTTTAAAAAGATTTTGTTCATTTATTTGACACACACAGAGAGAGAGCAACACAAGCAGGAGGAGTGGCAGGCAGAGGGAGAGGGAGAAGCAGGCCCCCCATTGAGCAGAGAGCCCAATGCTGGGTTTGATCTCAGGACCCTGGGATCATAATCTGACCTGAAGGCAGATGCTTAAATGACTGAGCCACGAAGGTGCCCCTAATATTGTCTATTTTTATTTTTAAAGCCCTCCCCAGACCAGCTGCTTCTCTAGGTATATCTTCATGTTTTACTTTGACATACACTTCAAATAACATTTTTCTTGCTGGTTTCCTTCCCGTTTTTACGTCCAATTCCCTTTTTGATTCCTTAATTCCCACCAGTCTACTGAATCAACAAAGTTTCCAATTACTGCCATCTTGCCAAATCCAGTGGTCAATTCTCATTGCTTTTTTAAATCAACTTCTCACACCAACATAACACATAGTTAATAAAGCTTTCTATTCTGAATTTCTCTTTCATTAGCTCTGAAATACTCTTCTGTCTTGAGAGAATGTCATTCCCCCACTTACTGGCTGTTCTCTTTTTCTTGATTTCTAAATATTAAAATGCCCCAAGGAAAACAATGCGTAGCACATAGTAGGTGTTTAATAATTTGGGGGGGTTAAATGTGTGAAGGAGTTTTGATATTAATCTACTAGAATTCACATGAATTGGGAGTTTTTATTATGTTACTGATTGCTAATAAGTTTATCAGAGTGTATTTTACCTATTGAGGGAAGCTGTCATATATACCTTTAAATTATAGCATCATTAAACATCAACCATATGATAATCAGTAATTTACTTATTGGTCTCCCTCAGCACATATTATGCTCTTTACTGTCCCATTTTTTCATATGTCTGTGCCTCTTAGCTAGTATGAGGCCTGGATGAATAAATTAGTGAATGAATGAATAACTATCATCCAACTGATTTATGTTAAGTTTTAAAATAACCAAATATCATGTGTCATTTTCACATTAATTGATGTTGAGCCATAACTTCTAGATGCATTGTTTGAGTGATACAAACCTAAGTATAAAAGTTTATAAATATTTGTTTGGTATTCAATTTTATCTGACAAATTTCAGTTTACTTTTCTAGCCAGGATCTTTTTAAACTCTCAATTGTTGCAAGTTCTTAGTTATCTAGTACTTGATTCATCTGAACATGTAATATGTATGCTTTCTTTCCCATTAGCCAAATGCCTTTGGAAAAAATGTTGACCAGAGGAGAGTCAAGGACAACGTGTCTTGAGTAGTCTTAGGAATCTCCTTTTGTGTTCAAAACGAGACATGAATCAATCCCTATTGGCCAATTTAAGATAAATAATCCCCTTGGAATTTTGGAGCCATTTTTAGCATTTTCACTTTTAAATCCACAACCTTAAATTAAATATGTCCCAAACTAAGCCCTCTTTCATTTACATTTTTTTAAGGATTTATTTATTTGGGTGGGGGGGGGGAGAAGGACAGAGGGAGAGAGAGAATCCTCAGTAGACTCCCTGCTAAGTGTGGAGCCATGGGAGGGGGTCTCTATCTCAAGCGGAAACCAAGAGTCAGAGGCTTAACTGATTGTGCACTCAGGCACTCCACCATTGCTATTTTTTTATGCGGTGTTCTTTTTTTTTTTTTTTTTAAGATTTTATTTATTCATTTGAGAGAGAGGGAGAGACAGAGAGAGCACAAGCAGGGGAAGAGGCAGGGAAAGAGGAAGAAGCAGACTCCCCACTGAGTGGGGAGCCTGATGCGGGATTCAACCCTAGGACCCTGGGATTAGGACCAGAGCCTAAGACAGATGCTTAACCATCTGAGCCACCCAGGCGCCCCTATGCAGTGTTCTTATACAGTGTTTCACTCATTATGACAGGAAAAATTAAGATTGCATGTGACAGAATATTGACTAACAGTGTGGAGAATAAACTAAATAATCATGAACTCGTAACAAAACAGTGAATATGGGGCTCATTTAGTAGCCTAGTCATGTCAGTAAGATTCCAGATTCTTCTCACCCCTTTGCTCAGTTATTATGATCATATTGCCTCTTTTTCTTCATCCAAGTCTCTGAGCATGGCTGCAGAGTGGCTCTAGGAACCAGGTTTCAGGGCTATTTTCAATACAAGAATGAGAAGGTAGGACCAAAACACCTTCACTTTTATCATAGGAAACTACACTCTCCTTTATTATATTTCTGCAGTTATCTCCTTGTTCCTAACTAGCTCACACAGCCTCCTCTAGCTTCAGGGGAGCCTGGGCATACTGGAAAAGGGGATTGGAATTGTTGTGAATGCACTTTCATCTTTGGGCTGGCCACAGTGCAATCCCAAACAACCAGGTCTTTGTCAGCAAGGCTGCTAACGTGAGCAATTGGCAATGCCTTCCTACGGATACTTTCTTTTCTTTTTTTTTTAATTTAAATTCAATTAGCCAAGGTATAATACATCATTAGTTTTGGATATAATAGTCAGTGATTCATTAGTTGAGCATATCACTCAGTGCTCATCATATCATGTGCCCTTTTTAATGTCCATCACCCAGTTACCCCATCCCCCCACCTCCATTTCCGCAACCCTCAGTTTGTTTCCTGAAGTCAAAAGCCTCACATGCTTTGTCTCCCTGTTTTCTTCCCATTCAGTTTCCCCCACCCCCACTCCTATTGTCCTCTGCACTATTCCTTATGTTCCACATATGAGTGAAACCAAATGATAATTGCGTTTCTCTGATTGGCTTACTTCACTTAGCATAATACCTACTGATACTTTCTTCACTGAGAAAGTCACAGGACTCACACTGGAATCCCTGCAAAAACACTTTCTGTTTACATTCTGAACATCAGTTTCTCCTGCCACCAATCAATCCCCCCTTCTTTGCATCATACTTGCCTCTTTTTTTTTTGCACCTATCCCAACGGTCTTCAGTCTTATGTTATGGTCCACATATACATCTCTCCTGTCTGATTTAGTTTTATCCTTCCTCAGCATTTGGCGTATTAAGAATGATTAGCAAATACTTCGGCAACCAATGAATGAATGGTCGCCCATTTGTCAGACACCATTCTAAAATGCAAAGTTTATCATAGCCCTTACATATTCAAATCCACCAGTACCTCCCTTTTCTCTGCTGTGAGAAAGACAAATGTCTTGATCTGTCTTTCAGGGCATCTGGAACACAGATCTATTTCCTTTCGCTTCTCATTACCCTTCTATGCACCTGAGATTTACCCTCATTAGTTTTCCCATAGTCCCGTGTAAACTACCCTATTCAATATTTCATATGAAAGCGGTTTATATATTATAAAATGATATTAAAGAGGAGTGAATATTTGGAGCACCTTCACCTCCATGTGCATACTTACGCATCTATCATATGAAAATTCTTTTCTTTTCCTCTTCTCTTTTCCAAAATCTGTGCCTTTTTGCCCTCCTACTGCTGACTCCATCTGTGACCCACCCACATCCTCACAGCATTCCTCTCCACGTCATAGAGGCTAATATTTTTAACATCTGGAACTCTCTTCCAAAGAACATCTTTTTTTCCTTTGGCTCAGGGTGCAATTCCAACTGTGTATAGGCAACCAGCAGTACCAAACAGTTAATACTTCTTGGGGGGTAACCCATAGCTAATAGCAGATGAGGATTTTGTGAATAAATATCTCAACTTCCTGTTCCTTCAGTCAGGGTAACTGTGAGGCGCACTGTATATGGTCTGCCACAATACCCGTTAGGATTAAGCCCCAGCTGTCCACAGTAGGGACTTCTTATTTTGCCACATACGAATTCGTCTATCAGTTTTCTTTTTTTTTTTTTTTTCTTAACTTTACCTCTCTTCCTTTCCCTGTCTCACTTTCCCACTTTTCTATAAACCTGCTGAAATCAACTCCTTGTCTCAGTGTCTGCTTCCAAGGGAACCCAGACAAATCTGCCAGACTAACCCCCACTAATACCCATACTAACACACCTCCCTTCAGTTACCTCATTCTTGTGGCTTTCACTGATACTAGGGGCCAGGATTCATTTCTTCTCCCAGTCATTGTTGATGCTCACTTATTTTTTTTTCCTTCCAAATATTTTAGCAACTGATTACACTATTATATAAGATTATCAAATGTTGCTTATACTACTGTTTATTTTCAATAAGATCCCAAGCTTCCCAAGGGAAGTTTCTATGTCTTATGGAAATTCTCTGTAACTTCCCACTACCTGTCATAGACCTGGCCACCATAGAAGTGTACCACAAGTGCTCTCTGGTTAATTGACTATCCCAAGTTCATGAACTACCACACACTTCTGATAATTCAAAGAAAGCTGTAAACCCTGGCTTTCAAATAAAACTTGTTTGTGATGTTGTAGCTCATTGATGTTTTCAAATTATACATAGTTTGGATGCTAAGTTTGGCAACTAATTACTGGCTGATGACCTTAGACATGTCACTTAATTTCTCTAAGCCATGGTTTCTTCAGAGGATAAATGGAGCTAATTACCTCATCTCATAGAACGATCATGCTGTCAGAGCATATAGTACATATGTCGTATGTTAAAAATCAAAAAGGATAGATGTGGTAGTTGATGGAAAGATAGACCACAGCAATGCCAGCCTTGGTGGGGCAAACCAAGCAGTCAGTGTGATCAGCAGTAGTACAGAGACGTGCTATCAATGAGGTCACTGAGACTATCGCACCAAGAGTGGAGTCCTTTACGCCTAAAACCTCTTTTCAAGGTTGGTAATCAAGGAAGAACTGTTATTCTGAGAGGAGTTTCAGAGGGCAGCACAGTAAAGAAGTTTAGTTTGGAGGCACAGAGGGCAGAAGAAACAGAGCAAGAGTAGCCACAGTGGGGAAGAAGAGACTATGATGAAAATAACCAGGTCTTAATGTTGTGATCAATCTCTGGGCAACAAAACCTACACCTGAAAGTCCCCCTAGCTAACAGGGAAGTCTAGTGATATGAAGATAAAACAGAAAAAAGGAAAAGAACCAGCATTGAGGCCAAGACTCTCCTTCCAACCAGCTGTCTCTGGAGTGAGGAGAAATGGGTACATAAACCATACCACACATTTTAAAGATGTGCGAATTATATGCATGCTACATGAAATTTGCAGAAGAATTCATCCCCCAGGCTATTTTACTTCTTATCTCTTTTGCCCTATATCTTTACTTTCTTCATGTCACAAATACTTATGATAAACATTTCAAGGAAAACATAACTGGCTTCATTATTCAGAATTTACTGCCTCAAAGGAACTTCTGATCATTTTGTTGGCTCTCAACTAACACTATAAGGTCACTGTTGAGAGAATTTCTATTTTCACCTAGGGAGACAGACTTAGCCTTTCTTTGGAAAATCTGAGGGGACCACCTCTTTTAGTGCTTTTCTATGATTATTATGAGAAATCCCTAGTGTCTCATTGATGCTAAGCAGAAAAATTATGTTATGCCAAATATGGAAATGTGGTAAGTATATTCTGATGATGTTGGCACACATTGTTCAATGAATATCAGTTCCAACTAATTTGCTATTTGAAATCAATAGAAAATTTAATGAACATTTATGGTTAAAATCCTTTTCTAAAAATAGCTATCTTGAAAACCACCTTCCAACTGAGCACTATTTGTGAGTTATCACAATGCTTTCTGTTAATGTGTTGTTCAGACAAATTTATTTGTGTAATTCTCTACAAAGGGACATCTGCTTTCTCTATATTCTCTTGGAGCTAAATTCTGATGACCTTCAGGGCCAGTAAGTTTCTGATATATGGTGGCTGAGATGGAAGTGGACTTTAATTGCATGTCTAGAGGAGGACTGTTGGATTACATTAGTGAATATATTAGTATTTTATGGAAATGGAAGAGTATCCAAATGACTTAGTTCGCAGAATAACAAAAACAAATCTTTTGCTTGAAAATCACCCTGGTCATTTGTGTTAATAGGGTCAGTTGACTCTCAAGCTCTCTGAAACAAACTATTATAAAACATTTTGCAAAAGACCCATGAGTGCAGTATAATGTTAATTTACAATTCAACTCTGACATATCAAAGGAGGAGAAATACATCTCTCAAGTGAAGGATCTCTGAACTATTTAACATTGATTCTTTCCCTTACCCAGTCAAATATTTATTGTGCCTGGTTATTTGCTAGATAAACTGTAAGATATGTAGAAGGGAATGAGACACAAAGTCTGGCCTCAAAATACTCAGAGCTTACTACTTCAGGAGGCAGAAATACATAATAATTGTAATACCATGTGATAAGTGCGTTGCAAGAAATAATAGCAGCGATCAACTCTGTGGTGTGGGGATAAAGGTCTCAGCCAAGGTGACACTTGGGCTGTGTCTTAAAGGATGATTAGAAGTTCCATAGGTCAAAACGATGACATAAAGGACAATCCAGACATAAGATAAAGAAAGCATGGATGAGAGCAGTGTTTAGAAACTACTGAAAAGAGCTACACAGTATTTTAAGCTTTGTGGGCTATATAGCATTTCCCTCTTCTACGACAGCATGAGGGCAGCAATAGATCATTCAGATGAGTGTAGTTGTGTTCACTAAGACTATATGTGAAAAAACAGATAATGGGCTGGATATGGCTCACAGTGTAGTTTGCTAATTACCGTAATAGTGAATTCTTTCCCAGAAAATATCTGAACAATTCTTTCAGTAGTCTCAACCTTTCAATGTCAAGCTATACTACAGAAAACTTCAAATCTTCCAAGGCTGTAGCAATTAGTACCTGGGCCACCCAGGAACCTACCTCGAGGACATTAGATTTGTCCATATTCAGAGCCCCACGTTTCCTTTGGGATCCTAGAAATTTAACAACTCTTAGAGGGTCGTAGCTCTTTTTTAGTCATAAGGCATCTTGTCTCCCTCACTTCCATCTCAGATGCCCCAGTTTAATTAAGTAATGACTAGAGATTTGGGGAGCTAAGATCTTTGAGGGTTTGTCTTTCTAGCCCAATGATTCCTGTTCATCCTCAGACAACATTCCCCTTTCTTGTCCTTGGGCCAGATTTCTCTTCTCCACGTTCTTGGAATACCTAAAGAATACCTGCCTTTAAGAATCAGAAAGGTCATCCTTGACACCAGTTAAACCTAGGTCTCCTGGGTTTTCCTTTCTCATAACATATTATGCATTTCTCTTTGTAATAATAATCTACCTAATTTTTATTAATGTATTTGTATTTATTGGTTTGCTGTCTTTCTTTTGTAACTCAACGAGGACACAGATCTCCATTTTATCCCAAGTCGTCAAGCCAATGAGCATTTACAAGTACTTTGAGTAGGATCTGAGGTGCTGACTTGAAGAAGAAAGTATGATTTTTTTAAATTCTAACTTTTTAATGATTAAAGCCCAGTCAATGCAGAACATCTGATTAGATGAGTAGAAAATACAAAAAAAAAAAAAAAAAAAAAGACGACTTGAACAGAACACGGAAAGCTCATGGCATTAAAGAAGAAAATGAGAATGACATGTCAGGGAAGCAAGTCCAAGAGGAACAGAATAGAATAGCACATTCAGGAAGGAAGGAAAACATATTAAGCAAAAGTGAGCAAGTGACATAGCCAAAAGCCTCAGAAAAGTCAAGTCAAGGTGGATAATCATTAATCTTTGTCTCATATGCATATATATATATATATATATGCCTATATATATATATATGCCTATATATATATACATATATAGTGTGTATATATATATATATATATACACACATATTTAATTAGGCTCAAAGAAATAGTTATCCCTTTAAAAAGAATTGATGGCAGCATCAATAACTTGCATATAGACGTGGAATGACTCTCAGTTTCTATAGTCATCTTCTTTTGAGGGCATTACTATGACCTCTTATTGACCATAATATTAGCAAGGTGTGCCTCCCAAATAGTTTCTTTCGTCCATTTTTTTTGTATATCTTCTTTGTGAAAGTGAGGCTTCTCATTCAAAATGTCAATTCCTCCTTATATTATAGGCATAAAAGTCCATTATTTCTTGCAGAAACTTACATTTAGTGGTGCCTAGGTGGCTCACTCAGTAGGTTAAGCATCCGACTCTTGATTATGGCTCAGGTTGTGATCTCAGGGTGGTGAGATTGAGCCCCCCATCGGGCTCCGTGCTGGATGTGGAGCCTGTTTAAGACTTTCTCTCTCCCTCTCCTTCTTCCCCTCCCACTTTCTCTCCCTCTCTCTCTGAAGAAAAAACAAGAACAAAACCAACTTGTATATAGTGCTAATTATGTCCGAGCCATGTAGCCCTTCATTTACTAGGGATACAAGAAATTCACAAAGAGATGTGGTCCTTGCCCTTATGGAACATATTCTAGTGCATTGGGGATGGACACAAAACAACTGCAAAATGGACACTACATTCAGTTACA
This sequence comes from Ursus americanus, assembly GCF_024610735.1. Taxonomy (NCBI): domain Eukaryota; kingdom Metazoa; phylum Chordata; class Mammalia; order Carnivora; family Ursidae; genus Ursus; species Ursus americanus. The sequence goes on from NC_142134.1 coordinate 68,888,688, forward strand.
GTAAGTGCTATGAAAGAGAGATAATTTAAGGAAATGTCGAGCAAGAAGATTGGGACTTAGGGAAATGAAAAATAGGAGTGTGCCAGGCAACATTGGTGAGAATAAGTTGAAAAATATGCCTACTATAGGAAAGTGTCTGTAAGTCAGGAAGAGGAAAGGCACATTCAAGGAACTACCAAAAGACTGATGCAAATACAATAAAGAAACTGTGAGGGGAATTGGTATGAAATTAAGCTAATCTGGTAGGCAGGAGCCAGTTCACACGTGATAGATCATGACCATGTAAAAAATCTATCTGTGTCCTGTATAGAGAAGTGGTTAAGCCATGTATAGAGAAGTGGTTAAGCAGGGAGAACCACCTGGATACTAGTAGAAAAACAATGCTGGCTGGTGCTTGTGGTGAAGATGGACTGATACGGGTGGATTAGTATGTATTAGAAGGAAAAAAATTAAAGGGCCTGGTGTTGTTTTAGGATCAATGACATAACACCTGTATTCAGTGATTGCTCTGCAGCAGAGTAAATCCTCGATACAGGTTAACAAAATTGTAATTATTGTAATCAATGCAGGATCCTGAAACATATTGACCTACTGAATATGAAATAGTTCCCGGAATTTGCTGCCAGGTGAATAATCGTCTCCTGATACCAGAAGAATTGACCTACTAGATTGTTTCTGGGCATCCTTCAAACCAATTTTGAATGACATTCTTTGCAGGGTCACCCTCTTCCCTGCCGAACTTGCATTCTGCCTCTGCATTGGTGTAACCTTTCACAGATGGAGCAGAGGCTGCTGTTTTATGCTGAGCCACAGATAAAATATACGATGCATTTCCTGGGTTCAGCTGTCCCTGTTGCTAAGAGCCCAGTGACTCTGTCTTCAATAACATATTTTTACTAGAAACTTCCTCTTTAATCCCTTTGACATGTAGTTCTGAAATCTCAAATTTTGTTCCGGCAAAAGCACCCTTGGACAACTTCATTTTGCGTTCTATATTCTAGCTGCATCACTGGTAAGTGAACTAATGAACATGCTCTAAACAATGGCATATTGACAGTATAGCTCTGAAAAATAATTAACAACAGCCACAATAGAATTTGAATTAACTGTGGAGCTTACCATTGTGAGTAATGACTATTGTCCATGGTGAAAAGGTCGGTTTTGGCAATTCAACAATTTCTTTATGTATCTTGCAGTTTTAAATCAAGTTGAGCTTGTGAGAAATCTTAGGAAGGCCTTATAAGTGAAGGTTTAAAGTGAGTGCTTACCTATTAAGGCCCTGATTTGTTTGCTAGAGGTAATATTGTTGGATGGACAGAGAAAGTCTCTGTTGACCGAAGGTCAGGAGAAACTGAAAGTCTTCAGTGGATGACTTCTGAGCTTGTAACATTTAGGCTGAAATTACCTGATTTAAATCTATGTACATATAAATCCTGGGAAATAGGGATGTAGACCTTAAAATACCACACACAATCGTTTAAATTATTTGGATTTTTCAAATTCCAAGGTGATGTTGGAGAGTGAATTTACTATCTTCTACCACCACGTTTTCTTTTTAATGAGATCTCATTTTATCATTGTCAATTGTTCAACGGTTATGTGTTCAGAGTAAGTCAATCTCCTAATGCCAAATATACCAAGAATATTTCACTGAGTGTGATCAAGTAGTTGGGGAATGAGCATCCCTTCCTTTAACAGTTCTTTAATGAAGTCAAAGTAACTCAAGTAGGCAAAATCTTAAATCTTAAATTACTGCAATTGAAGGGCCTAAAACTACTAAATTAATACGGCATATGTTCTCTCATTCAAAAAAATTATTGCGCTTCCTCAATGTTCCAAGAGCTATTCTAGACGCAACAGATGCAGCAGTAAATAAAACAGTAAAAAAATCTCTATCCTTTGGATCTTGCTTTCTAGTGATGGAAGACAGACAACAAACAAAAATATGTATATAGGGAGAGAGTTGTCAGGAAAGGCCTCACTGAGAAGGTTACATATGAACAGATATTAAAAGAAGGATCAAGCCATATGGATATATAAATACCCAAGGGATATGGAAAGAGAAAATTGCAAACATTAAAACTTTGAGGGATAGCTGGGAGGTCAGTGTAGCTGAAGCATGGTGGAACAATGGGAAGTTAGCAGAAGATGAGATCAGAGAAGTAACTAGATAATTATGTAGTTATTATTATGTAGTTAGTTATTTGGAGACCACTATCAGACTATCAGAATATACCTTTATACTGTAAATGAAATGGAAGCTGTGGTAGATTAAGAATGGTCAAAAATCTTTGCTGTGCCTTCCATGGAGAGGTAGGGTGCATGTCCCTTCCTCTTGTAGCTGCTTTGACTAATAGGACACAACCGAAGTGGGTCTATGCTAGTTTTTGGGCTCAGTCTTTACAGACTGGAAGCCTCTACTTCCTGTTATTTGGAATACTCATTCTTGGAAGGCATTACCCTCTGAGACCTCAACCCAAATGGAGAGACCATGATAGGCAATATGATTGACAGCTAGCTGAACTCCCAGTCAACTGTCAGCATCTACTGGTAGCCATGTGGATGAGTTATTTTGAACATCCAACACAGTCAAGCCTTCAGATGACTTCAGCCCCAGTCACTATTGTTAGCAGTCAGCACTTGCATACAAGGTCCCAGCCAGAGCCACTTGGCTGAGACCAGTCAACACACAGATTCACAATAGATAATTAAAAAAAAAATGTTGTTTAAAACCTTTATATTTTAATGTAATTTGTTATGCAGTAATAGATAGTCATAACAATGTTTATTACAGGCTTATTATTGGAGTCACGATCCGACTTAAATTTTAAGAGGGTCACTCTTCTTGTTGTATTAAAAATAGTTGGCACAGAAGTAAAACTAGATGGACTAGTTAGGAGGCTGGTAAAATAATCCTTACATGAGAGTAGAGAAATTGGACCAGAGGAGTTAAATATGAAAGTAAAAAGGAGTCAGCTTCTGGATATGTTTTCAACGTAGAGGTAATACATTTTGTTAATGGATTAACTATGGGGTGTAAGATAAATAGAGGAGTCAAGAATGATTCCAAAATTTTGTCCAAGAAACTGTACAGCAGGTTTGGCAGCTAACAGAAGTGATAGAAATTAAGACTTTAGTTTGGGGGAATGTTAATTTTGAGATGCCAATTAGACATGTATGTAGAAATATCAAGTGTGCAGTTCTCTGTTTGAGTTAGGTGAGAATGCTGTGCCAGAGACAGACATTGAGTGCTCACTTTGGCAGCACATATACTGTATTGGAATGATGCAGAGAAGATTTTTTTCTTTAAGATTTTATTTATTTACTTGAGGGAGAGAGAGCACGAGCAGGGTGGGGGAAGCAGAGGAAAAGGGACAAGCAGACCATGCTGAGCACAGAGACTGAGATGGAGCTTGATCCTGTGACCCCGAGATCATGACCTGAGCAGAAATCAGGAGTCGGTTGCTTAACCAACTGAGCCACCCAGGTGCCTCAAGAAAGAACCATAAATAAATAAGAGAAGAAGCCAAAGAATTATGCCCTGGGAAATTCCTACTTTAAGTGATTGGAGAGAAGACAACAAACCAGAAAAGAAGGCTGAGGAAGAAAGGTCAATGAGATAGAAGTGTTGTAAGGAGAGTTAGGACAAAGGAAGAAAGGGAATAAAGATGAAGGAACGGTGACTCTCAAATGATGCTGACTTCTCAAGTCAGAGGAGGACTAAATTGATCATTGGACTTAACAATATGAAAGTCATGGTGACCTCTACAAAGTAGCTTCAGTAGAGTGGTAGAGGCAAAAACGTCTTTGGACTGGGTTCAAAGGAAAGTGGAGAAGAGGAGTTAGAGATGCAAGCATAGGCAGTTCCTTCAGGGAGGTTTGCTGTTATAGGGCAAAGAAAAAGAGAAAGTGCAGTTGGATGAGTAGGGTTAAGAGAAGTAGAGGGGCACTTGGCTGGCTCAGTTAGTTAGTCAACTGCCTTAGGCTCAGGTCATCCCAGGGTCCTGGGTTCCAGCCCCACGTCAGGTTCCCTGCTCAGTGGGGAGTCTGCTTCCCCTTTTCCCTCTGCTCCTCCCTGCACTGCTTGTACTCTCTCTCTGCATCTCAAATAAATAAATAAATAAATAAATAAATAAATAAATAAAATCTGTTCTAAAAAGAGAGAAGTAGAGAGATTTCTGTTTTGTTTTGTTTTTATTTTTTAAGATGGGACAAGTAACAGCATGTCTGCATGCTGATAGGAATGACCCAGTAGAGAGAGAGAAAAAATGTTACAGGATTGAGGGCGAATTGCTAGAGCAATGTCCTTGGGAAATTTTACCATCGGTGTTAGGAGAAATGGCAGAATATGTTAACTGATATCATTACATGAGTAGATGTAATGGTGAGGGTGTTTCTATTTTTTAAGTGAAATAGGACACAAGGTCATCAGCATATGGCATAGTTTTCTTGGAGGGAGAGAAACTAATTAGATTAAGAAAAAATGTTCTGACCACTGGGCACCATTAGAGGACCACTTGATGTTAGTAGTCATGAATTTAAAATGAGACCAGCCAGCGTAGCCTCTAGTCTCCAGCCATGTTTAGCTGTGTGGGTGAAGATGCAAGGTAAAATTTAACCCGGGCTAGCATTGTAAATTGAGTAGGAAGAAAGAAAGAAAGAAAGAAAGAAAGAAAGAAAGAAAGAAAGAAAGAAAGAAAGAAAGAAAGAAAGAAAGAAAAAGAAAACAAAAGGGGGAAAGTTGGGACGATGTGCAAGGATTGATTATAATGATTGTCCATGAAACTGAAGCTGGGATTTTACTATTATTGTGTCATAGCATTAAAAAAGAAACAAACACAACTTCTCAATCTGGTAATAGAGCTGAAAATCTGGGTTCTACTAAGACCTCTCTTTGCTGGACCATCTTATTTCAACAAAACTCTCAAATTAATTTAATCAACATTTACCGAGTACCTGGTCTGTGGGTGATAAAGATTATGGGCGGAGAGCTTCTGAGAACCACTTTGATGCAAAAGCAAGAAAGGTTGATTTTTGACAATGGTTACAAAGACATTATCTTACTCTGGGAATTCTTTAGTACTCATTAGAGAGACATTTTCATGACTAGGATTTAGCATCCACTTAGCATTCATAGTGAGCTGAGACCTTTATGGAAAATATAAACAACATTCTCCCTGCTTTTATGGAGCTTTACAGGCTACCCTGAGCCTTTGTCAAGTACCTAATAAAGGGGAGAAGAACTTGTTCTAAATTGCTATTGTAACAATGCAAGAACTGAGATTTTGTTACTATGAAGTTTAAGAAGTACTTTGCAAATAAATTCAAATCTAACCAACAAGTTCACTTCTTCAATTATCTTGCTTCAAAGGTTACTTCATCTTGAAGTATGAAACATACGCTTTCCCGGAATCCCCATAATGCTAATGACTCCCTCATTCATCATTCCTAATTCCTAATCAGAGGCATATTGCATTTTCTTATAAATCTTTATTCTGATCAAAGAGTCAATTAAAGAGAGATTAATCTTTTTTCCAGATAGGAAAACTTCTCATTCTTCAATTCAAATTGTAATTGTAGTTTTACTTTCAAATCCAGTAGTAGATGCTAGGAAAAAAAAATTATATAACCTACATAACACCATTACCCAAACAGCCATTGTGTAGAGCCGTTTGTATTTACCTTAGTAACACTGCCTTAAATAACTCATATATTCTTTTTCTCTGTCTATGTAATTTGAATCTCAGTGGGAGTTTTTTCAAAAGATTTATATTCATTGAATAAATAGTGGCCGAATGTTCTTGCTAAACTTTTAAATATCTTTTTCTTCTCTGAATTTGGCTCTCTGCTTTATATTGTATTCTTAAACTATTTTGCTTGCCATCTTTCCTAAATTGCGTTGTGACAGTTCTCAGACTTTAGTATTCTTTTGAAGACCTATTTTCTCTTGTATAGATATAAATGTAACTTGAAAGCAATGTTAAAGCCTGTTTCCTCCTACAAGCTTTGAAACAAAAATTTGAAAGTGTGTCGTACAACATCTGGCAGATGTGCTTCCTCCTCTGGTTATCCTAACACAGATCGTGCAGAGTGAGGCTCCAGTATTAAATGAAAGAACCCAAATTCTGTTGTCAAGCATATTCTCTCTGTTGATCCTCAAAATAGGTTTCCTTGAAGTGTTTTCATTTGGATCTGAAAGGAACCTTGGAAGAAACCTTAGAGATTTTGAGTTCAACCCCCTAATTTTTCAAATGAGCTAAGATTTTTGAGACTTGCCCAAGCTTATAAAGCTAATTCAGGAACCAACAAGCCCTAATCCATTTCTTGATTTTCATTTCAGTGTTCTTTCTGGTACACCACACCAGAATGAATAAATAACTACACCACTCATGTCTGTGCATTTTATAACTCAAATTACACTGATGGAGTTTAAGATTGTACTGATAGCTGGGCTTTTGGATACCTCTAATTTATGTGATCATGGCTTAATTTTAGGAATATCTATAATGAATGTCAGTTAGATGTCCCCTGATAATCAGAAACGTCTGGTATGCCAGTTGGCTGGGATTGGTGGTAGAGAAGGTGGCAGTTAGGAAACTATTTAGAAGAGGGATTAGGAAGCTGCCCAGAAATTATTTATCCTTAAGTCAGAGAAAGCCAAGAAGAATACAAGCTCTAAAAATTGTGGGTCAGAATTAGACGGGGGTTCTTAGAACTGCAGAATAACCAGTGTTCAGATTGACTTCCAAGGCCATCTGTTTATAGAGGTTTATAATGAGAGAATGTTGTTTCAACATCTGTGGCCACACTTTGGTGATGCAAGACACCAGTCACACGGCACACTCATAGGGGCACAAAACTTTTGATGTTGGGTATTAGCAGCTCTGATAGGAGCAATGGTGCCTTAGTCATGGGCTGTCTTATTGTCCATGACAAAGACCTTTCTCATAGAGGGGAACTGAAATAGAAGAGAAAGGTGTGAATCAACTCAATAATTATGAGGACTCTAAGAGTATAAGAACTGCCTCTGTAGGAGACTCAAAACATAGAAGAAGGCTCAGATTTTGTGACTCGTGGGGAGCCTGAGTCAGATAAATTTTAGGTATTACGAATCCCCAGGCTGGAATGTCCTAAAAGAATATGAATTATCCATCTCTATGATTTGGAACATTTAACTTGGGGTACCTGTTGATGAATGATAGCTGGAGAATTTGAAAGACCTCTGAAAGGAATCAGGCAAGTGTCAGCAGGCTAGAGATCCTTCCCTACCAAGGGAATGAGGAACAGAATTAAAAGAGGGCCATTACTTTGTGGAGTTTCCATCTAGAGAACTGATGTTTGAAAAATGTGTCCATGCTTCTGGTGGAGGGGTTTTGTTATGAGTGCTATAAAATTGACATACTTTTTTTTTAATGCAGTGTTTTCTAATAATGATGTTCTTTCTTTCTTAACATATATCGTGTTTATCTGAATCCAAAAGCACAGCTGAGAAAAGGTTAAAAGATCCTGATATGTAGAACAAGAAAATCAATATAATTTTGGCATGCAATGATAAGCTTGTTAACATTTTTCTAGCTATGTTTATATGTATGTATTCATTCATCGATCAATTTATATATCAGTTTCTTTCATTTTTGATAAATGCATTTTAAACATTTAGTACCTGAACATATGAAGAAATCTCCCTTCATATAAATAAGCCTACTGTTTAATATTTTAAGTTGCTACAATCTTCATCTATATGTCTCAAAATAATGCTAGCCTGTTAAAATATTAAGACAGCCACAAACAAGATGGTAATGATGATAATCAGTATTATAGCTGATGATTATTAGGATTCACTATGTACAAGGCAATGTGTCTACTACACCTCATACCATCTAATAATTAAAATGACATTATGAGTTAAAGTGTATTCATTTTTTTAAAAAATCTATTTATTTTAGACAGAGCGAGAGAGTGCGTGTGCATGCGCAAGTTGTGGGGATGGGCAGAGGGAGAGAAAAGATCTCAAGCAGACCCCCAGTGAGCATGGAGCCACATGTAGGGCTCCATCAGTCTCACGATCCTGAGATCATGACCTGAGCCAAAACCAAGAGTCGGATGCTCAACTGACTGAGCCTCCCAGGCGCCCAATGTTAAAGTGTATTCTCATTTCCATTTTACAGAAGTATAATTAATGAAACACCTTGCCCAAAGTTACACACATCGAATAGGATTCAAATCCATATTCAAACCGATTCTAATTCAAACTGTATGTATAAAAATATGTTAGAACAAATAAGCTAACTCCAACTTGATGAAAGGACACTACAAAGAAATATAGAGGATTAGAAGCCATTTTAGGAGGAAAAATGTCTTCAGGGAGAGCTTAAAGGAAGAAAAGTCATTCTCAGGGAAGAATTCCTTCAGAATTTCTGTGGCAAGGTAACTAGTCATTTTGACTATAGAAGAACTTTTTTAGTGTCCTCCTGTCTTTATGAGTATTAGGAGATCAATGATTAGTGACATGTACTATGTTGATAACCATAACAGACAAGCTCTCAAGAATGCTTCATTCAAAACCTAATTTTCCAGTTAGTTGCACAAGTCACACTAAAAATGCTCAAAATAGCAATTGAGCTGGAATCTAAGATCATTAATCAACACTCTGGTTTCTAGGGGGCATTCCTACTAATGAGAGCACAGACCAGAGGATGAATGAGGAACCACGAGTCAGCAGCTCCAAGTCTAAGTTCTGAAATATAATAAGGCTTGAGACTCAAGAAAAAGGCATTTACACATCTCAGTGATAGTCCTGGACTGAAAGACTCTAGTCCTAGTCCCACTTGAAAATTTTACTATCCGCTCCACTCAATTGCCAGAAAACTACTTTCCAAATCATAAACTTCCTAGATCTCATAAATTATTCTTTCTTGCATCCAATGGGGCAGAGATTCATTAGTACACACCCACCACCAGCTGTCCTTGCACTGCTTAAGTTCCTCTTATACCCAGAAACAAAATTTGGAATTCTACTTGTCCTCAAGTTGAACGTAGGAGATATGAATTGTATTAGCAACCAAGTGAAAGTGAGAAGATCCATGTGCTGGTTGAAGAGCAAACAATAAACCTGGTGAGATCTGTTTGCTCAGAATGAATAATCAGAGGGGAAAAGATAGGAAATTTAAAACAAATAGGAAACTTCATAGCAGCATTGTCCACAACAGCCAAAGTGTGGAAGGAACCGAGATGCCCTTCAACAGATGACTGGATTAAGAAGATGTGGTCCATATATACAATGGAATATTACTCAGCTATCAGAAAGATCGAATTCTCAACATTTGCTGCAACATGGATGGCACTGGAGGAGATAATGTTAAGTGAAATAAGTCAAGCAGAGAAAGACAAGTATCATATGATTTCTCTCATCTATGGAACATAAGAACTAGGAAGATCGGTAGGGGAAGAAAGGGATAAAGAAAGGGGGGTAATCAGAAGGGGGAATGAAGCATGAGAGACTATGGACTCTGAGAAACAAACTGAGGGCTTCAGAGGGGAGGGGGGTGGGGGAATGGGATAGACTGGTGATGGGTAGTTAAGAGGGCATGTATTGCATGGTGCACTGGGTGTTATACGCAACTAATGAATCATCGAACTTTACATCGGAAACCGGGATGTACTGTATGGTGACTAACATAATATAATAAAAAAACATTAAAAAAAAAAGAACAAATAGGAAACCTAAAAATTTTCCAGCCTGAAAGGAGGGGCACTTCATTCAAAAGATTAAAAAATAGATGTCATAACAAGAGACGATGTTAATGATGAGCTTTTTCAATACGTTTTAAATATGTGAGACTTTTAAAATATGTTAGGTGTTATAAGCAACCAGGCTTAAGTGCATGATATATAGGAAGACACAATACTCTTCTAGTTTTTAGGGATTTGTTTACCTTTTCCCTAAAATATGAAACTGTTTGCATTACTTTATTGATTGATTAAGCTAACTTACACTTGAACATTAATATCTTATTCTTCAACTTTCATTATTGATATTTTGTTAGTCTTACTGATAGTGCATTTTTTGGAAATTTCTTGACTCTTTAAAGGCCAAATGAAGTTATGCTTCCAAACTAAAAGTAAGCCATCCTTGGCACCAGTGTAAGAGGGAAAAGGTATAATTTAACAAAAACCCAAGAGACTATGCTGAAAGATGTAATCCTGTCTCACACAGTGGCAAGAGGCTTATGCTGTCAGGAAATTTTGCGGAGATACATGAAAACTCTTATTTAATTAATTATTACTATTGAAATTTTTACCTTGACTTGAGCTCATCAAAATGTGTCACAATTGAGTTAATCTGTTATCAAATGCCTTTTCACATTAGCTTTCTGAAACACCCTTTGTGGCAGATGGCAGAAGACTCAAAGGTCAAAGATGGGATATTAAATGCTAAGCTTCTGAACATCTGGAAGGCTTTTTTAAAAAGGAGAAGAAGAAAGAAAAGTAAACATATATAGGTGTCGTTTGCTCTCTTTCATATTAACATGACAAAGTATACTTCCTTGCAAGTCAGCCAAGGGGATTTTGATTTTGATAGAATATATCACAGGAGAAGACATTCCTCCTTTCCCTGTTACACCTGCACAGACGATTTATTTGCTACACCCTCAGGCAATGAGCAGCCTGTTGGTGACGGAAGTCATCAGCATGCCCACGAGCACCATCTGTGCAGGAGCTAGGCTAATGAGCAAAGTAAGTAGGGGCTGGCGAGAGACTGGCAGTGAGGGGAGAGGGCAAGGTGGCTGGATTTAACTCCAAGCAATCCAGAGGTGGACTTTCATATAAAACGCTAAGTCTCAGCCATGGTTGTTTATTAGGCTTCCAAGGGGTACTGTTTCAGAATTTCAATGCTCACACCCTATTCCAGTCAATTGATTCCAAATCTCTAGTGATGGGGTCTAGACAGGTGTTCTTTTTTTTTTTTTTTTAAACTTTCCAGATTATTTTTATGGGCAATTATGAGAACCACTGATAGAGAAAGTAATATGCTGAATTCACTCTGCTCTGTACATCCAGGTTCAGATACAATGCACAGGACATTGCTATTCAAGTGTATTCCAGGGACTGTCAATATCAGCCTCACCCAAGAGTTGTTAGGATTGAAGAAACTTATTCCCTACCCTAGACTTGCTGCAGTTTAACAAGATCCTCAGATGATTCATATTCACATTAAAGTTTGAGAAACACTCAATTAGGATGTTGCTTGAAAGATTATGAATCAGAACATTTCTTTTCAAATTGTGGAAAACTGATGGAAGAGGACTTAAAGTAGAAAGTGTTATGTAATTCATTCTGTCCATCATTCAATAAAAATGTGTAGAATACTATGGACTAGTCACTAGAGTGGATTCCAGGAACAAAATGGTGCACCTTTACAGGTGGAGTCCCTATTCCCATAGAACTGTATGGCAAGTAATTGTGATAAAGGCCAGAAAGAGCACCCTTTCTCTACACGCCCCTCTCAATCAATGGATTCCCACATTACTTAGAACCAAATCCTAACACACTTACCTCAGGTCTTTGTGGTCTGTGGTCACTGCCAAGTATATTTCTTCTATGCTTGAGCCACACTACACTTACTAACATTTTCTTAGTCTTGCTCTGATCTTTTCCTATCCATTTTGGATAGCATTTTGAAATGCTTCTTCCTCTCTCCTGTCACCCCCATGTTCTTAGCTTCAGTAAGTCCTTTTCATCACCCTTCTAGATAGATCGGTCTCCTTGGTTATAAGATTATTCCCTTCAAGATTACTGATCTTGAACTAAATTAAGCATCCTTTTATTGATGTAAACTCCACCTTCACCAGTAGATGCAAGCGCCATGAAAGAATGGATCATGCCTATTTGTGTTCATGCTTTTTCTTCAGCGATGAGCACTAAGCCTAGCACATGTCACATGGTCAACAAATTGTTATTAGAATAGTTAATACACGCTTGGGTCAATGAATAAACCAAGACACCTTAGTAAAGGAGGGCAATAGTGTCAAATATATTTGAACAGTCAAATAATGTAAGGATTGGAAAGTATCTGTTAGATTTAGTGATGTGGGTAAAACAAATATCAGGAATGTTACATATTTGAGCTTCCTTTCGTTACTTCACAAGACTTACCAGCATACTGAGAGTACCAGGAAATACTGTGGTAAAGTTACACATTTAACCTTGACACAATGATTTTGGTGTTTATTTGGTCCCAAAACCATTCCCCCGAAACACGAATTCCTAATATTTCAGTAAATTATTATTCTGAGGAACAGTAGTTGAGAAGTCCTGCATTCCCATGACAAGCCATGATCCCAATGCATGGGAGCATTTGATGTTCCCCTAGGATGTTGGCTCTGAAAGCTTTCACCTTGAAGTAACATTCCCACTCACATTTCACAGGGCTTGAGGTCAACAGAGACGGGAATTACCATCTTATATAAACCTAAAGGCCTAGAGTCAACCAAATATTAGTTCGCAGCTATAATGACTTCCAAATCTTTTGATCCCTCAAACACATTTGTTCGTCATTTAGGATGTCACTAAAATGTCATTTTTTACCCATCCTCATCTCCGCTTCTGTATGTGCGCCACTGACGTAAACTGTGCTCACCTCCGAAACAGCACTTTGCACACTGTGCTCAAGTATTTCTTGCTTGACTGCACACTCCTAAGAGGCAGAGCCTTTTTATTTCCCCCCTGAGCTAGTCCAATGTTAGCATGAAGGCTCCTTTAAGAATTAATTATTTCCCAAATGGATGCATTAATTAACCCTCTGTTTACCTCTCTGTCTTTGGGAACACTGCATCTCCAACACCAAGCACAGGCCTAACACCAAGAGGACAGTAAGTGCTCACTGAATCTTTATATAAATGAGGGAAATACTTTACCATACTAAGCCTCAGTTTCCTCATCTCAGAGGAAGTATTTCTGATGATGAAGTCACCATCTAGAAAAGTAACAAGTCCAGGACTTGATACATCATAAGGCAAAATAGCATTATTACCCTATCTTTGAAACAACAAAGGTGAATTTGGCCTGACATAAGTACAAAGCAATCAAGTTTTTGGGGGGTAACATATGAACTTCACTAGTTATTAACCTTCGATAAAAGAAATAAGAACAGAGTTATCTAAAATTAAATTTGATCTTTAGGGGAAATTATGGATAAAATTTGATAGAACACAGGGGTTCCTGGGTGGCTTGGCTGCTTAAGTATCTGACTCTTGATTTCAGCTCAGGTCATGATCTCAGGGTCTTGAGATTGAGCCCTTCATCATCGGGCTTTGTGCTGGGCATGGAGCCTGCTTAAGATTCTCTCTCTCTTCCTCTCCCTCTGCCTCTCCACCCCTTTCTCTCTCTCCCTCTCAAATTTTTTTTTTGATAGAATGTATACTATTATATAGGATAGTTTGATGTTTTTATAATTAACAAATACTACTGGGGCACCTGCGTGGCTCAGTTGGTTAAGTGTCTGCCTTTGGCTCAGGTCATGATCCCAGGAACCTGGAATCGAGGCCCACATTGGGCTCCCTGCTCAGCAGAGAGTCTGCTTCTCCCTCTCCCTCTGCCTTCTATCCCCTATTCATGCTCTGTCTTTGTCATTCGCTCTCTGTAAAATAAATAAATAAAATCTTTAAAAAATTTTTTTAAAAATAATAAATACCACTTAGGGCACACCTTTCACTTGCATATGTAGAAAGCTAGAATCTAAGAGGAGAGAATTTTAGAAAGGTCAAAGTCTTAAGAAATGATCTCTCTTGCTTGAGAAGGCTGAGAGAAGGCGTGATGGATATTTAGTAGATCTATTTCCTGCCTACCCTCTGATCTCATCACATCTACTTTCCTTAGATGACTATGCTGAATTGACTTAATTGTCCATGTGGCTCAGAGAGAACAGACATCATTCTCTTTTTGTCCAGAAGTTGGTAGGCAACTCAAGCTTAGTCACACAGAGCCAGTAAGATGTAGGGTCCACTCCCCTTACTCAGGGACTCCATATTTTGAATTCCCTTACTTGCTAAAATGTACTTGTAGTACTCAAATAAACACTCCCAATGTTTTCCCACTCATTCACAGACATGCACAGAACAGCAAAATTCTTGTCACCCAATGTATACATTCCCAGCTGAGGTCGAACATGACAAAGCTCTGACTTTGTTTCAGTGCTCCTACTATAAACAAGTTTCCTTTCCGAGGTCTATTTAGTGCCAAGCTTTTTTTTTTTTTTTTTTTTTTTTTTTTTACACTTTTGTGCTTTTTGTTGGTGACTTTACTATTTAAAATGGCCCAAGCAGTAGCTGAAATGCTGTCTAGTGTTCCTAACAGCAAGAAGGCTGTGGTGGGCTTTATGTAAAAATATGTGATCATGCTTTTTTCTTTCTTAGTTGCAAGAAGGAATCAACTAATAGTTTATTAGGGGTTTAGAATTTGTTGTCTATAAAATAGATTCTAGAAATTAAAAACCATAAATATTTTTGAGGGATGTTTCAGAATGCTTTTCCTCTAATATTTTAGAAAAGAAACACAAACCGATGTGCCAGTGATGTGCTAAGAATAAATTCTGAAGTCCTCTTTTTGTTTCAGTTAAGAAGAATTCATGTCTAATTAAGTCCTTTAATGAAAAGACTGAAAGATGAGGATTAAAACATACCCACATTTGAATCTTGGTCTTTCTATTTACTAGCTTTGTGAACTTAATTTTTCTAGGCCTTATTTTCTTCATATGCAAAATAGGCATATAACGTGTACTTAGATTTGCACATAGTAGGTCCTCATTTTTTCTTGAAAAAAAAATAATTGTAAGAATTAAATGAAGTATTATAAATAAAGAGATTGGTATAGAGACTTTAGCATAGTACCCTCAATTAAAAGTTTTTTTATAGTTTATAAACAACATTTATAGTTGTTCCTTTTCTATCACTTATCTGATACCCAAGAATATTTATGTAATTAGGTAATAGAAAATAAAAAACTATGAACTTCTCATTTTGTAATAAATATGTATTTTATGTCATTTCTGTTCCAGGCATTGTAGGATTTACTTGAGATGATATAAGATAAAAATGATGCCATTCATCTTCTCAAGGAGTTTGTCAACCAACAGAAAGTGTAAATATGTAGATAAATATAATTCCAGGTAGATTTTTTTTTTCAGTGCCATCCTTGACATACATAGTTACAACATGTGTTGGATTCCTAAGGAAGAGAGCTATCTATATGGAAGAT
The DNA here is from genome assembly GCF_024610735.1 of Ursus americanus. Classification (NCBI taxonomy): domain Eukaryota; kingdom Metazoa; phylum Chordata; class Mammalia; order Carnivora; family Ursidae; genus Ursus; species Ursus americanus. The sequence continues at coordinate 68,903,943 of NC_142134.1, forward strand.
GATGTGCTTGAAATGAGGGCTGAGAAAATGGATCAGGATTCACCAGGCAAGAGGGAGGTCCCTCCCTGCAATAGGAGATCCAGTCAAGGCTGTGGACTCTATCAGGGCAACTAAATGTGACCCAATAGGACTGAAATGGAAAAGCCTATGAGATAGCAAAGCCAATAAAACTTGCTTGTGGTTCTATCAAGAAATCAATGGAAGAGTCTGAAAACTATAAGCTTCATAGGATAAGCTGATTCACAGCATACCCTCTGAAGTCTTAATCTAAGATATGCATTATCATCTTCAAATTTACTAAAAATGGGCATGAAAACATTCCAGAATCTTCTTCTAAGAATATTCACCTCACTGGATTTCTCTGCTCTGGAAATCAACATGAATTTCCAATTTGCATTTTTTTCAGTTATTAAGAAACAAATTATAGTACATATAAGCATGTATGTTTTGATAAATTTCACTTTCTTCCTAATGTTTCTCTCTTTGTGTTTTTAAAATTAGAAATCAAAACAACTATGTTACCTTCTAGTACTTTCTTAATGGTTGATTTTTTTAAAATTTCTTTACCATCTACCTCCTATATGTTTCTCACCAGCATTTTCTTCCCCAAATTCACATGATCTATTTAAAGTCTTCTTCCAACTTTTTAAAAAATGTTTTACAGATTTTTCTTTTTACCCTCCTCTGTTTGGTAAAGAACTAAAATACCACAAAGCAGAAAGCTCCACTAAGTTGAAGATTCTAGAGTTCTAGAGTTCATTCTAGAGTTTTGTTTTACTTTTTCAGCCCCCCCAAAAACTTTAATACCTAGTAATAGGTTTTACTGAAACATATTAGGCACCCCACATTGTTCCTCAGTCACCCTTATTCCACACTACCTTCCCGTTCGCTTTCCACACGCATACTTCAAAAGAACAGGATTGTGTAAAATTAGCCAAGCTTGAAACTGATCAAACTGATCAAACAGGCTAGGTATACATTACAAAAGTTGCTGAAGACTGCTTCACCCATTTTCAAATGAAAATATTTGATGGCGGGGGAGGAGAAGTTGGAAAACTGATGGAAGAAACGTGTAAAGGAAACACTAGTTGCCGTTGCACTTCTTAGCACCCGATCTCACTTTTGCCAAGATGCCAAGTCTCATTACCAGTGTGATGGTGGCTGAAATGCTGTATATCCACATGTTTTAATCCTGCTCCCCATGACTTCATTTTTATAATGAAAGCAGTGGAAATATATTGGGAAGGACTAATCCATAAAATGTGTATCTGCTTTAACGTCTTCTAGCTGAGCTCCATGAAGGAGGAATTGTTTTTATTTTTTGAGGATCCCAAATGAGTTGCAGAAGGACCTCAATAAGAAGTAGAGCAGGAATGACTTCCATGCTTGAAAGCCTCTTTGACAAACAACAACCAAGAAATGTGGACTCTTGTGCACATGAATAACAGATAAGAAAGACAGCTTTTGGGCTGGCCTCCTCCCTTCCCTTGAAACAGAGCTGCCATGGGAGGCACTCTCCTGCAGATGTTTCCCACTGGTCAGGTGGAAAGTCAAGCAGTGCAGGCATCACAGTAGGCATTGCAGTAAATCAGATAGCATCTCTTCTGGAAGACAGCCAAGCTGCCCTTAAAGATGTTAGGTACAGCTCCCTAGTAGCTCAGGGAAAAGGGATCCTTTTCAATCACTTCCAAGAACATCCCTCAAAGCCAGTATTTTTGGTGGGGGGTGGGAGGTGTTGGGTAACTTCCTGCTGAAGTTATAGAGGAAAAATAAAAGTCCTACATTCATTCCTCCACACTCTGAGCCATGATTCGTACAGTAGGGTCTGTCTTGACTTTCACTTTTTTCTCCTTTCTTCCCTGCCTCCCCTTGCAAAGTAAATAGTTCCAAAATTTGTAGTGGGGTGAAGGAAGACATAAATTAAAGCAAGATTTCAGGATAATCCACTCTGAGTGGTGTCCATCCAGTGGAAGCAATGGGTTATCGGGCAGAATGGACTCCTAGGTAATTCATATGTGTGAACAATCTATCTGGTTGACATAGGTGAGAGGGAGAAATCTGGACCAAATTATTGGTTACATACTCCTGGGGGAAAAAATCATGGGCTTTATTGGCTGACAAATCTGGATTGGAGCTTTAGCCCCATTATTAATTAGCAGTGAGAACTTGAGGGAGCCTCTCTGTGCCTTTGATGTCACTGTAAAATGGAGAAGGTACTCTTCATTCGTAGTGCTATGAATCCTTCATAAAATACTGCAAAACACTATACCAGTTTGCTACTATTGCTGTAACTAATGGTCACAAATTTAGTGGTATAAAACAACACACATTTATTATCTGACAATTCTAGAGATCAGAAGTCCAAAAATTAGTCTTACAAGGCTAAAATTAAGAGATCAGGGGCGCCTGGGTGGCGCAGTCGTTAAGCGTCTGCCTTCGGCTCAGGGCGTGATCCTGATGTTCTGGGATCGAGGCCCACATCGGGCTTCTCCGCTAGGAGCCTGCTTCTTCCTCTCCCACTCCCCCTGCTTGTGTTCCCTCTCTTGCTGGCTGTCTCTCTCTATCGAATAAATAAAATCTTTAAAAATAAATAAATAAATAAAATTAAGAGATCAGCAGAAAGGGTTTCATCTGGAGGTTCCAGGAGAGAACTCATTTCCTACTTCTTCCAGCTTTTAAAGGCTGTCATCTGTCATTCCTTGGCTTGGAATGACCACCTTTCTCAAATCTTTGCTTCTGTCATCACATTGTCTTCTGCCCTCTTTAACTTCCTAACTTCCTTTCATAAGGAATTTCGCGATTACATCACATCCACTACAATAATTTACTTAACCCAAGATCATTAACATGATCACATCTACAAAGTCCATTTTTCCATAAGGTAACATGGTCACAGGTTCCAGGAATTAGCATGTGGCCATCTTTGCAGGGCTATGAAGCAGCCTATCACAAGTATTTAGCACAAGTATTAGCACAAACAGGCATGCAACAAATTTCAGCGCCTGTCTCCTCTTCTTGCATCAGAATTGGAGGCAAGGTGGACCTATCTCTCTTTCCCCCCAATTTACCATCACCTTGAACAAAATTCTCAGAGCTCCAAAAAGAAAGGCCAAAGGGATCCTCTAAGAGTAAAATGGGAAAGCCTTAAAAAACCGTAAGAATGAAGAAGTCTTATATTTATAGTGTAAATTTTCTTCCTCCTGAAAAGGAGGAAGGTGTGTTTTATATATCTGAGTTATGTTTGGAAAGCATCTGGAGGAAAACCAAATTATGTAGTCAATTGTAAGTGTAAAACCATCATGAGTGAATTTTTTCAGTTAATGTGTCCTGAAGCTAGTTACAGAATGCCATTTGGATTTTGAGGATGAAAGAATCATCTTAGCTTTAGAGTTCAAGAGAATCCAGGTCTTGGGACATGAGGGAATTGGAACTGCTAGGTATATTCAGCTTCTGATTTAATATTCTTTCAAATTGCACTGACATCATAATCATTTATCTTCAAGGTAAGCAGAGGGAGGCCGAAATAGTTTCAGTTTCACTCTGTTTTAATGGTAAATTCCTATCCTTTTGCTGATGTCCGCTATAAAGTGATCATTCATACTGCCATCACATGAAATGAACCAACTAAATCAAAATATTTTTCATAGGGGAGTAGCCTAGGGAAGTGAAAGAAACAGCATGCTGGACTTCTCATGCTGGGCTATTTTTGGATGGCCTTCTTCAAGGATCAATTTAAAGCTAACTTCTACAACAAAGCTGTCTTCAACAAGGCAGAAAAATATGCCAAACCCACATATGTTTAACAAAAGTAGTCAGCTGACTGCACCTGACTTAACTGTACGAAATATAGAGTTTATTTTCTATATCATAGTAGCTACCAGGAGTAGTAATTATTGGGATAATGCATAACTCATTAGCTCACTGATTCATTCATTCATTATTTTATCAAAGACCTCTAACAAACCTACTATTTTCTCATTCATCATTCTTGTAATCACCCATTTTTCCATTTTTGTCAACAATCAATTTTTATATTTATTAATGCACTCATTCAACAAAGCTGCATTGAATATCTTACCTGTGTTTATATTATGTTGGGTACTGGAACTATAAAGATTAATCAAATATATGTGTGCTCTAGAAATCCATCTCTTGGCCCATTCTTCAGTTAGAAGACTCTAAGAAAGGGACATAGGTTTCAGAAGTAGGATGTTTTGTTAATAATTCACTGATGATCACCTTAAGTATAGGCAGATAAATTGTGATATCAAAGAGATTAATTCCATGATTGGAAATCTGACTTCAGGCCATTCAAATGTGTGGGGCCACATTTTCAATTATTGCATTTTTTTTTTTTATCAGTACAAGACTTGTTGGAGTCTTTGAGCTCAAAATCTATGCCCTGGGTATTAATCTGATTAATAACTAGCTGTGTTACTAGTCCCAGAAAAATATGGATTTTTTCCCCAGCCAACTTGTTTTAATACTGGTCAACATCACTGCAGAAGACATTGTATGGTACCATCTCATACTTCGTGGGCCACCCAAGTGTGAAAACTTAATCTGGTTTGAAAATGGGAATCAGTGAATCTCTCTGGGCTCTCGAGCAAGGTCAGAGTAACTGTCACTAAAATAATAGTCTCTGGCTTTGTGTTCTCAAAGTCATTCTTTGCCATAATTATAATTAGCTAAGAGAGCCTGGTCTTTGGATTTTTGACTCTCCATATCAGGCCACCATTTGTATTTTTGAGGCCTGATTTACTACCATACCAACCTACCTTTCCTTTCTACCAACATCTTTCCACTATTCCTTAATACTCAGATTGGTACATGAAATTTCTTCATTCCTCAGATATTTCAATTTTCCTTCCTTGATCCTATCTCCACAAAGCTATATATTTCTTGCCTCTCATCCTTCTAGTATCCCCTGAGAAGAATGTAACTAATAACATAATTTTTAAGAAGTTCATTTATCATTCTTCTCCCTGTTCTTCACACACATATGGTCATCTGAGTTTGTTAGAGTCAAGAGAATTATCTTTTATGTTTTCATATCTCCCATTGTTCTAACTCTAATGTTGAATTGATGAATCTATATGTAGAAAACTGTGTGAAAACTCTTATGATAACTGGTCAGATACTGCTATGACAATGAACTATTAATTATATCAGAGTTCCTGGTGTTCTGATAACTTCTGCACATCTAATGCTAGAGTGCCCTACCTCCCTCACTTTGCTCCTCAGTTCTTCTCATTTGCAGGAAATGCTCAAACTCCTATGCAAACCTATCAGTGGCTTTTTACAACTGGGTCTGATAAAAGGTATGTTCTTGAAAATGAGATGTTATAATTTTAGTTTTGGAAATAAGAAAGTAGACAGAGATGGGGGTACTTGGATGGCTCAGTCCGTTGCATGTCTGACTCTTGATCTCGGCTCAGTTCTTGATCTCATGGTCCTGAGTCTGAGCCCCATGCTGGCCTCCATTCTGGGTGTGTGGAGCCTAGAAAGAAAGAAAGAAAGAAAGAAAGAAAGAAAGAAAGAAAGAAAGAAAGAAAGAAAGAAAGAAAGAAAGAGAAAGAGAAAATAGACAGGGACACTAGAAATGGAAATAAGAGTCCCAAACAAAACAAAACAAAACCTGAATTCCTAGTAATATTGCATTGATTAAATATAAGTGGTATTCCACGCACTTCTAAATACTTCATATGTTCTAACCAAATTAATTATTCTTAATAACCGTATAATATAAGGATCATATTTCCATTGAAACACTGAGACACAGAGAGAATGTAATTCTGCCCAAGTCACATAGCAAGTGTGGAGACAGAATTAGCTTCCAAGTATTTGACTCTAGACACCATGTTCTAAATGGTTGAACATTATGGCCATAGAAAGAGAAAATGGGATAACACGATGATTATGGTTGTGTATACAAAGACTGGGTAACAATGGGTGCCTCCGTAGGTTATGGAAGGTAAGTTATGGAAGGGTGGGTACTAGTATAAATTCTGCTTCTATGTTTTTGTCAAAGATAGAATGAAAAAAAAAAAACAAAACAAAACACAAACAAACCTTAGTTCCAAATATTTAAATACCAGATTCAGAAAAACCAAAAATGGATGACAGACTTTTGATGACCTTGATTTTGAGACTTTGACACCAACTCTGACTTTGGGGTGATATGTTAAGGAGATGATCCATTCCATTTGGAAAGCCAGTAATGGATTATGGAGAAAAAATTGATCACTGAGAATTTCAAGTCTGAAATGTTTATTTTGGTCAATCCTAGCCTTAAAATCTTTGAAGTCTGGACAAATATATTTACCTAGAAAAAAACTAGCTATTTATGAGTTAGGTGCAAGATAAGAGATAACAATGAACTGAAAGAAGTAATTACTAAGGCTTTTCTCACCAGTCTGCTCTCTGCAAAATAAGTGTGTGTATGTGAGTGTGTGTGTGTGTGCGTGCGCGCACACAAGCACATGGGTTTTTGCCGTTCATCTGGAACAATTGTCTAAGTTTTCGGTTCTGCTTTGGAAGCTAAGGAATGTGTTGAGTTTTGGAATTCCTTTCATGTGGAAGGAATCCAGCTCCTGAGGACTGTTGATGATGGACAAACACTGCACAGAAAGACCATAAGGAAGACTTCCATTTTCAGTTCGCTTAAGTAATCTTGATAGAAGCACCCAAATATAGTGTTTTCTACGAGTATGACAGGAGCTTCTCGGGTCAAGAATAAGCAGTTGACATAAATTCCACTTTAATGAGTTTAAGTGTATTTTCCCAGGGCACATAACTTGCTAAACAGTCTTCAATGTTTACTACTTTGGGGTATCAGATACTGTTTTTCTTCCTTTGTGTTCCAGTACAACTTGCTACCAAAAAGAAAAAAAATACTTTGTGCCGTAGAAATGCTATGAAAACAGAAACTGTGTCATGGTCGTTTTTCTGTTATTGTACTTATTGATACCTGCCAATCAAAGGAAAGATGGCTGAGTAAATAGATGCCTGAATGAATAATACATGAATGACATGCTTTTGTCTAGATTTGGAGTGAAACCAGTATCTTTTTGTAAGATTCAGCAGCCTTCAAATATTTTGTCCCCATTTTAGATGTATATTAATTTTGTAAACATGATCTATACATATTGTTGGAGAAGGAAAGAGATTCGAATGTTCTATTCATAAATGATCAGAATAGGAGACAAAGAAAGTCAATAATTAGGAGCCACTGTGAAGATACTAAGGGTGGATTGTAGTGAACATGACCAGAAGAAATTGAAGGAGGATTCCATTTTATTGCTGTTTCTTTTATTATGTTTCTTTTTCTTTGTTTTTTCTTTTTATTTTAATATTCTACCATTCTCCAACTCAGAATTTCACAATGGTTTTCCATGGATTTGTAAATAACATCCTAACCTTTTAACCTGGCTTAGAAAGCCACACTTAACCTAGTCCCTGTCTACATCATTGGCCTTATCTCATTTCATATCCTGTTGTGCTCCATGCTTTCTTCTCAAGGCTTTTGTACTAGCCTGCCTAGTATCCTCCCCCCTAATCTCCACTTACCTGGATGCTTCTTCAATTTCGGGTGTCAACTTCATTAATTACTCAGAGATGCTTTCCTTGAGCATTTCCTAATCTTCCAGTCACCAGTATCGTATCATACTATTTTAATTCTCTGCATAAATCTCAACATGTTGGAGATGCCACATGTTTGCATCCCAGCTGGGCCTGAGTGTCAGGCATCTCCATCCTGATACCATGTATGCAGGTAAAGAAGCAGTCCTGGAGGTCCTCCTTCAGTCCCAGCTGTACTATATCTCAAGCATTCATGTTATTCCATGGAACATATTTCCAGAATTCCTGACTTACAGAATTCCTATGTTTGTTACACAGAAATTACCTTTTCATTTTAATGTTTTTAAAAGTCTCTGTCTCCCCACAATAATGTCAGTTCCATAATGGCATGAATTTTGTTTACTGTGTAACATTTATACCAGTGCTAGGCACATAGTAGGCATTCCATAAATATCTGCTAAAGTAAATAAATTGTTAACCGAGTTGGACAATTTTATATTTTTTACTCTCATCAAACCCATTTGATGATTTTATATAATATTATCCACATTTTACAGGTAAAGTCACTAAATATTAGAAGGATCAAATCGTTTTCTCAAGCTGCAGAGGTAATAAGCTATACAATTAGAATGTGAACTAATTCTGCTTTAACTTCCATCATAGTCTTACAAAATAAATTGATAGATTAACCTGTTCTCCAGATATACCTACAATTTTAAGTAACAGAATGCTGAAAAGCAGAGAATCTGGAGCTGGACTGCCACAGTTCAAATCCCAGCTCCTACACATTCATTCTGTGCCTTCTCTCAATTTTCTAATTTCTAAAGTAAGAGTTATAAATTCTGTCTAATACCCAGGCTGGTTTAAAGACCAAATGAGTGAATATAACTGAAACATTTATACCAGGCACGTGATAAATACTCTGTAAACACTATCTTCAGTATTATTATCATTGTATTGTATGATATTTATGAATGGTTCAATATATTCCCTAATAACCAGATATTATTAATAAAATATTTGTCTGTATTTTGTATGTATTTTTCATAATATATATCAAACATATTATGTATCCATGTTATAAATAAAACTATTGCAACTACGAGTAAGGTGTCTTATTTTCTGATTCATGTGGCCTACCTGAGTGTTGTGAATTTTTGTCACTGTTGTTAACTAGGAAAAACTTTTCTCTGAAATTAAGTGTTATATGTATTGTTTTGACTTGGACACTGTCTTGGAGGTGCTGTTAGCTCATTTTTTAAGTAAGGACACCAATGACAAAGAGGGACAAGGTCTCATTTAAATCCACACAGGCAGTTCCATACTTGAGCCAGAGCAATAATTGAGGTGGCCCGAGTCCTGTCCTGGTGTTTTCCAGCCGCACCATGCTGCTGCAGTGCAAACACGTCATTGTTGATAGAGAAAAGCTTTTCCAGCTAACCGGTTATTCAAATGTGTGCAACATCTGCTCAGTATTCAATGCAGGGTGGAAACTCAACAAGTGCCCATCAAGAGCCTTACATTCTACCCTTCATGAGTAAAAATTATAATAACGATTCCATAGCGAGTTAGAGAAATACCTGATTCTTCTAGGTTAATCTCAGGTCATGAGAAGCAGCCCACACTTAGAAGAAATTGAGGATACTGAAGGATATGAGATAGATTTAAAAGCGTGTGCCTCTCTCATGCCTCTGAAACTGTAATTAGTGGCCTGAAGCTACTGGCCACAGCAGTCTGGAACTTCGTACAGCAAACAGCTGTCTTCCTTTTTTAGGAAGAGTTATATAAGGCATGCAAACCACATGGATTTCCTTTGAAGCAGCTAGAACTTTTGTCAATTTCATCTTTTATCTCTCTCTTTCCCTTCAAGCCCTCTGAGAAGAGATCTTATCAAAGAGGGAATCAAAGGAAGCTTCTGGTGTTACTATTTCCCAGACAACTTTCTGGAATTCTTAAAACATGGAACCAGATTTCTGACAGGCATGATGTGGTGTGCACTGGTGTTTTCTCCCTGATGATCTCTCCATAATATCTTCAGGCTGTTGGACAAAAGCCAAACAGAGCTTTGACCTATGCCCTGTGTTTTTAGGAGTTGAAGATCCATGTCATCCTTATGAGCATATAAATATTGCTTGTTCTTCTTCTTTCCCTGAGGCATATTTGTGGACTCTTTGCAAATACAAATAGGCAAACTACCTCTCTTTCTATTTTCAGCAGAACTCAAAAAATCATTCTGCTTTGACATAAGAACTTGAAAAGTTCTGTCAGTTATAAGAATCTGGATCACCTTTTAATTATACCACAGAAAGAAATAAACATGGCAAAACTGCCAGAATAGCTACTGCCAAACACAGAATTTTTATGTGATAGCATTACACAAATAGAGCACTATCAAGGGAAACAATTTTTTTTTCACAAATATCCCACTTGTGAACTTAAAATGAGTCTCTATTGTGAAAGTGTTTCGTTGTTGAAAATACAAATCAGCTTAGAGATGGACTTCAGTCAGGATTCTTGGTTGTATTCAACAGAAAATTATTTTGGTTAATTTAAGAAAAATAACATTGGAGAGCATGAACAAGGAGGCTGAGGAATGTGATCCAGTCCATGTGGATATGCACAGGAAGGTCATAGTGTCTCATAGAGGTAATGCTAGTGATGACCTTCCTATGTGCTACATACTGCTCAATGCGCATTAACACATTCAACCCTTGAATCAGTACTGTGGGATGATAACTATTCATACCCCTATTTTACAGATGAAAAAACTGAAGCTGAGTTATTAAAGCTTTTGTCCAAAAACATTGAACTATTGAATGGGAGAGCTGGGACAGCAGTAAAGACCACATCATGGGAACACTCTTCTCAGGAATCCTGCTTCTACTGCCAACCATGAAGTGTTTCTTTCACCATCACCTTTACTGCCACTGGGCACTGGGCAGTTCCCACCACTTTGCATCTCTTGTTCCAGATTCAAATCTTGGGTGTGGATACCTCATGTTCCTGTCCTGTCTTCAGGGGATTCAGAAGCAAATATCCAGCCTTAGATGGTTGCACTCATGCAATAATATATTTCTCAAAACTAGGAATGAAGTTCAGATGTTTAGAAGCCAAAAGAACACAATAGTCACTGCTCTCTCTTACAGTAACTACTAATAACCTTGGAATGAAAAATCGGAGTCCTACTTAAAGACTACCATGCAATTTAGTCAAATTGCAACTGTGGATTACATTAATTGATTACAAATGTAAATGACCTTGTTTCTAAGAGATACCATTTTGATTTCTATTCCAAGCATAAACGATGTATAATCAGTAAAAAGAAAAGCTGAGGAGAATAATTGTATGCCTTGAATAGTTCTTAAAAACCTGTTGAGAACTAATACTATGGGACTTTAATTCATAGCAATTTCTTCCAATATAAACTTGAATGTTAGATAATGCAAGAAGTGAATGGAGGGAAAGGGCTGAGAAAAGGAGTGAGCAAGTGAGATTTCTACTGCAAAATGCTTTTGACATGGTCCAGTTACTGCGTCACAACTTCATGTTTCTTAATCTTGGCAATAGAATAAAGTCCTCAGCAGAAGGACTTTTTTCAAGTCCAAAAACATGACACTTCAGAACTCTAACCATAACTTCTCTTTTTATGTCTACGGGATTTACAGTGTTTGCAGATGGAAGTAATTTAATACCGGGGTGATCTTTCATCTAGCCTGTTCTTTCAGTGACCTTATGTTTACTATAAGAAAACACCAACAAGGTGTCTGATTTCTTCATGGAAAAATGGCAACTATTTAAAACAAAAGGATTTTGTCCAGGAGAATCATAAATCTTTCACTGTTTCTGTAATTTAACAAAAAAAGGCTCATTTGTTCTGTGAGGAGTGTTTGCCTGCGAGACAAGGCCAATTTGACTTTCTCATAAAAAATGCATTTTTTGAGGTGGGGGAAGATAGCAGGAGAATAAAAAGTCACTGTTCCATCTATGGCAGGAGAATCAAATCTTTTCATTTCCATGGCTTTGCTTCAAACTGTCCATAAGTTATCATTTTGAAAGAAAACCCTAGAATCCTTCCCAGCATTTCCCAGGATGCTTTAAAAATAATAGCAGGTTCTTTGTGCCCTTCATACATCTCTGCTTCAGCATGTGTGGTTCCTGCTGATTTTAAAGCCTGTTCTGCACCCCAGAAAGCAGACTCTTCTTGGGATGAGAGAAGCTCTTGGTAACCACAGTAACACACCTTTCCAGGGAATCTTCCTATTGACATTTAATAGGTCGAGTAATAAATAATGGAATGAAATCTTTCAGCAGAAGACCAGAAGCTGCAACTGAAACAGTCAGGAAATGGATAACAGCTGCCTTTAAGGTGATGAGATGCAAGATGCCTTCCTATATTGGAGATAATTTTTCCAATAAGAGAGAGAATTTAAATCTGGAGTGTCCATTCTGTTTGCACCATAGATCTGGGAGATGAAAATGCCAAATACTCTTACAAGTACAATACTACATCCAAAAACATATTATGGACTCTAATCTAGAGTATAGATTTGGCCTTTGTGTAGGAATAACTCATTCAGGAATTACAATTTGTAAATATGTATTTTTATGATATTGAGTGAATCCTCGAACAGGGTGAAATATATCATTTTAAACAGTAATTATGTGTTGAGTACCTAATGCATGCCAAAGTGTGCTTATCCTTGGAAAGAGAATAGGGAACAAAGCACATGGGAGTCAAGGAAGAAGCAATGTAGAAGCAGGTACTTGAAGTTTGAGTAGAAGTTAGTTAGGTGAAAAGTGGGGAAAGGAGAGGGTCCCAGGTAGAGGAAATAGCTCAGGCCAAGGACTTAGAGCAGAGAAATCACAGTGTATTGGGGAACTGAAATTGCTTCAGCATGTTGGTCTCTGGCCAAAAAAACATGTTCATTCAAAATTCAAAAATCCATTTTTTTGTTCTATGGTATAGCAGGAAGTGCTCCAGGTGTTAATCAGCAAAGTAGAGAGAGAAGTTTCCCGGTCCTTGTGGAGCATATGGCACAATCCGTCTTCACAGTACCCCCTACCCTCCTCCCGCCTAACATATAGGGAAGAGGGGATGATTATTTTGCAACAGCAATCACTGAAGACATATTTCCTTAAGATTTAGGGGAGGTAGAAAATTATCCATTTTAATTTGTCTCAGTGGATATCTGGCATCAACAAAAGTAAATGGGGCCCCCAAATATGCCAAGGACTATGCTGGTTTCAGGCAGTATAAAGATAAACTTGATTTATAGATTCAGTATAATCTCAGCCAAAATCCTAGCCAGTTATTTTGTAGATATTGACAAACTAATTCTAAAGTTTATACAGAAAGGCAGAAGACCCCAAACTTTAAGTCTTACTATAAAACTAGAATAATCAAGACAGTGTAGCACTGGTGAAAGATAGACATTCATAGACATATAGATCAACGAAACATAAAAGAGAACCTAAGACTAGACCCATGTAAATATGATTTATGATTGCTCAAACTTGGAAGTAGTCAAGATATCCTTCCGTAGGTTAATGGATAAACAAACTGTGGTATATCCAACAATGAAATCAAACAATAAAGAGAAATGAGCTATCAAGCCACAAAACCACACAGTAGAAACTTAAAAGCATATTGCTAAGTGAAAGAAGTCAATCTGGAAAGGTATACACTCTGTCATTCCAACTGTATGACATTGGGGAAAGGAAAAACAATGGAGACAGTGAAAAGATCAGAGGTTGTCAGATGTCAACAATGAGGAAGGAAGGATGCATGGGTGGAATAGGGGGATTTCTAAACAGTGAAACTATTCTATGTGACAGTATAATTGTAGATACATGTCATAATATATTTGTAGAGATTCAGAGAATGTATGACACAAAGAATGAACCGTAATGTAAACACTGGACTTACATTGATAATTAATGTGTCAATAATAATTATCATCAATTACAACAAATGTTCCACACAAGAGGGGAGTGTTGATGGTGAGAGAGGCAACATGTAGGAGGGGAAGGTGGGGTGTGTGTAAGCTCTGTGCTTTCCTCAGTTTTGCTATGAACATACAACTGCTCTAAAAATTTCAAAGGTTATTAATTTAAAAAGAAAACAATGATGAATAAGTAACTGTCCTTGATCTCAGAGAGCTCTTGGTGACTTGGGTTGTCTGTCTGTCTGTCTGTCTATCATCTATCTATCTGCCTTTCTATCGTACATGAATCTTTTTGTCTAAAATTATGATTTATGTTATAATAGAGGAATACAGAAAATTCAATGTAAATACAGGAAGCGTAGCTCAGGATTAATTCCCCTGTGCATTGGTGGGTAAATCCAACAAAAAGCTAAGGAGGAAAGCTAACATTTGTATTGGACAGTGAAGGATGAGCAGGAGCCCACTGGTTTAAAAACAGTGGGAAACAAAGAAATACTCTTAAGCAAGATGAGGAGACAAAAATGTCATCCTGGGAAGTATATCTAGAGCATATGATACATGAGAGGAATAAGGAAGAGATAAATAGGAGAAGAAAGGGATAAAGAAATAGGGGGTAATCAGAAGGGGGAATGAAGCATGAGAGACTATGGACTCTGAGAAACAAACTGAGGGCTTCAGAGGGGAGGGGGTGGGGGAATGGGATAGGTTGGTGATGGGTAGTAAGGAGGGCACGTATTGCATGGTGCACTGGGTGTTATACGCAACTAATGAGTCATCGAACTTTACATCAGAAACCAGTGAGGTACTGTATGGTGACTAACATAATATAATAAAAAATATTATTATTAAAAAAAAGGAAGAGATAAATAAATTGATTATTAGTCTGCAGCCAGACCATAAAGGGTCTTCTAGTTCTCAAGCATTGAGTACCTACTCCATGCAGGCACTGTGCTAGGCATCACCTATGCCTCATTTTGTAAGTACTTATAATACTGCAAGCAGGTGTTGTTAGCTTGATTTTACTAAAGAGGACACTGTACTCGGGGACACACACCAATTAGCCTGAGTGTTAAGGCTAGCAGATCATGCCAAGGAACTCAGTGAGGCTGGGGAAGGGGAACGTTGTGCTTACTCCACAGAGGACATCAATTGGGGTGCTTTTTCAGACACCAGTAGCATTGACCTGCACATCCTTATTCCAACAAACCAAGGAGATTCTATTCTTCTTGAACTAGAATGCCAGCTCTAGAATTCATTGTTACTGAAGTACAATATTCCTTAGGTATTGAGGGATTGAAAATAAACAGAAAATCACAGTTGTATAGGCAAAAATGATATTGCAGAAGCTTATATAGTAGTGGTGATGTATATAAATTTAGATCTTTGAAAAATCACTCCTGCTCTGTGTGTGTGTGTGTGTGTGTGTGTGTGTGTGTGTGTGTGTGTGTGTTGGGCGGGTAGGCAGGGTATAAATCCGTGAAGACACTCCACTCCTGGCAAAGAAGTCATGCAGGGGAGGACTTGTGGTAGGTAGGTAAGTGTAAGAGTATGGAGAAGTAGCAAGAAGGACTCCTTCCTCTGAACATGACCCCACTCCATGGAAGCAGCTGATGAGAGTCTCCCAGTCAGAAGATGGATCAAGGTTTGGTTACCTCATGCTGTGACATTAGTACCTTCTTATCATACAGATAGTGAGCATTTGATAAACATTTTCTGTGTTCCACATATTTGATCTGATTCTTACAAATCAAAAAGATGGAATAAAACAGAGACTCTAAGTGGTTCAAGCTATTCAACTAGGGATAATAACAAGAGAGAAACATAAACTTCCAGGCTCCATAATCTTAGTAAGTCTGAGACACCAACCTGTGATTTTGGATCATTTTGGAAGTATTTCAGTGGTTGACCTGTTTTGCTGAATATTTAATCTATTATTATTTCAGGATGTTTTGCTGAAATTATTCCAATTACAGGTTTCTTTGTTTGTGTATGCACATACACACACACATACACACACACACACACACACTCAAACAATAATTCAGAAAACACTTACTTGGATTCAAATAATATTAAATGCTTGTTTCCCCAACTGGGTTATGAGTTTTAGCAGTACAAACGCAGTGTATAAATAGCACGTAGTATAGTGTCTGGTGTATATTAATGCTTAATAAATATTTGCTGCATAAATTCATCTCCTTTTACAAGACATTTTCCTAGAAACCATGTCTATGTCAGGCAAGAAGAGCCCATGCTTACTGTCTTTTTATATCGGAGGAGCCTCAAAAGAGGCAATACACTAGCAGCTAGGACTTGTCACGCTGTCCAGTAGGCCCTGCTTGAGTACCTGACTACGGTCCAATCCCCTTTCCTAACACACAGCCTTTCTCTCATCTGGCTTCTTTCTGTCTCCGTTCCCATGGTAAACTTTTTTTATTTTATTTTATTTTTTTCTCATAACTTGCTGTTGCATCAGCTACAGCTGCCCTTTACAAATCACCTCTAACCTTCACTTTTTGTCTTCACTCTTGCTTATCCCACTCTTGGCCCCATGCATCTGGCCCTTAGAGGCTTGCCTTTCTAACCCTCATGATCTTAGGCCTTTCTCCTGGGGCAACTGGGATTTTTAAAGTTGGTTGGAACATAAAGATGTCCAGACAGCTCTATTTTGTGGGGTTTACGAATACAAATAGAGTGCTCAAATGTGCTCATTTGATTTATAAATACAGGGCTCTGTCACTGAGACCCCTGGGAGGAAAATATTTATACAATTATATCTAGTTTTAGTAAAGATAATTTTGTGTCTATTTAAGGTATGAGTTCTTTAAAGAAGCACAATCTGATATTTAGCTTTAAAATGCCTTCAGAAAACTTTCAGTTGTAAATGGAGATTGTTGCTTATATGAATATTACAGCTAGTTTTGTAAATAAAGACAAATGGCTTGGATTTTGTGGAAGTTATTTTAAAGTTGCTCGTATTTTGCAAAGAAGGCATAACTTTATTTAGCATATAATTATTCAAACAGCCAAGTAAAATGTATAGCAATGATTAATGGGACATTTATGAGAGCTGTTACTTTTGCGAAAACACCAGAAATGCAGAGTTTAGTCTGTTATTGATATAGGAAACATCTTCCAATGTTATAAATTATTTAGATAAGATAACATGCTTTATGGTTTGTTTGTTTTTTTTTTTTTATTTTATTTATTTTTTTCTTTCTGGGAAGCTAGGCCACTGTGAGCAGAAAACAGATTCTATGGCCACTGGCCCACAGAAACTCAGTGGGCCTCTCTGGCAGGGCATGAAGGAGTTTGATCCTTGGTCTAATTAGGCATACTCCCTCTGGGACTCTGCTCAGAAGTCAAAATTAAGGCTTGCCTTGTTTCCTTGCAGTGATGGGGAAATCCATTTCAATTCAGCAGCATTCCCTTGATTTGAACACATTTGGGGACTTGGAAACATAGCAGAACAAGCTCAAGGGTTACAGACTGGAGCTGCCAGTTAGCAGAATTGGCAGGCACCCCTCCTAAGCTTTTTGGTTTGAAGAGGCTGCTTCCCTCCCACAAGGAAGAAGCCAGAACCATATGGCCCAAACCCCAGGTGGCTCTCTTCCACGGCTTGTGGTTTCCCTGAAACTTATTCCCCAAGCTTGAGGCCTGCCAGAGATTCTGGGATGGCAGATACATACAGTCATGGTTTTGTAGCTGGTGGGGAAGATAAACATGCAATTCAACCCCAAAGACATGGGTGGTGTACCTACTATGTGTCAGACATCTTCCCATGAAGGAGGAGATGAAGACGCCATTGTTGACACCCCTAAGTAGCTTACGGTTTTGTGGCTTATTCCCTGCTGCTGCTGACCTACTACACACTGTGCAGATAGAAGGGGGGTTAGGAGCAGAGAAACTCTGATAAGACAGTATTACGGAAAATTAAAAAAATAACCACGCTTGGAGTCGTAGGACTCTGATCTCTGGTTCCATTACTTAGGAGTTACGTGCAAAAGTGATTGACTAATGAAAGACTTCTTGAACTGTTATATGCTTTCTTTACATTGCTAAGTTTAAGGATACTAATATAAATAAGATATGATCACTGACTTCAATATGTTTATTCTTATGCCATCTGAGTATTACATTTTTGCATTTATTGACTATGTCATTATAGTAGTTACTGCCCTTTCCATCTCACCACGCTATTTGGAGAAGCAAATTTCATGATAATGTACATGAAAAATGTTAATTGTAAAAGATTGTACATGCATACATGGTAGGTTTGTATAGTTTATTATATATAAGTAATTTTCAAGGTGTGAAGTATCCAAACTAGTATATCTTGGTATTAGAGGACAAAACAAAAACCCCTTGATGTACTTTCAGACCATTATTTCTTCCCTTATAGAAGTGGTTCTGGTAGGGGCGCCTGGGTGGCACAGCGGATAAGCGTCTGCCTTTGGCTCAGGGCGTGATCCCGGCATTATGGGATCGAGCCCCACATCAGGCTCCTCCGCTATGAGCCTGCTTCTTCCTCTCCCACTCCCCCTGCTTGTGTTCCCTCTCTCTCTGGCTGTCTCTATCTCTGTCAAATAAATAAATAAAATCTTAAAAAAAAAAAAAAAAAAAGAAGTGGTTCTGGTAGTGTGGTCCTGGGTCAGCATCACCTGAGAACTTAGTAGAAATGCAAACTGATGGGCCTCGGTTAGATCTAACGAATTAGAAATTCTGAGGTAGCGTTCAGCAGTCTGTTTTAACAAGCCCTCCATGGGATTCTGATATAACCCATCAAAGTAGAGGACCATGAATGTGGACCGCCTTGTCTTTCCCTATCTACACTGCCATGCCAAGGTCAGTCCATCCAGGCCAGAAGATTGTCAAAATCTCTGCAGGTGTAGAAAAATTTGGATCTGAGAAGAGGAGATTTAAGGAGTCTAATTTATGCAAATGATAACTTCACATTGTTTCATCTTTTATTGATCAACAAATTTGTTCACCATATGTTTACTGAACATACATTATGTACCACACATTACACTCAGTTCTTTTTCATAGCTTTTTGTTTTCCATGTGGACTTGCCTTATTCAGATGACATGATACATTTTTAAAAAATTAAAAAGCATATCCTGACATTGCTCTCAAGACCTGGAACATAACTTTATCCATTTTCTACTCAAAGATCTGTTTCCTTTTTTTCCCCTCTATTTTTTATTGTCGTTTTCCCTTCAACTAAGAGCCAGAGAAGACAATGGGGGCTAATATGTTGATGCATTTTCCTCGTGTACACGAAGACTTTATTGAAAACTCTCCACGGGAAGCCTGTCTTTGTTTTACTGCAATTCCATAATAACCTGGTGACCTTGAAGAGGCAATTCTAGCTTGAAAGCTGAAACATCTTGCTGCCTGCCAAAAGTGAGAGGGACCTGCACTTTGGGATTTGTGGAGATTTTATGTGTTTGAAGGAATATTCCCTAGGTTATGTCCTCTTCAGAGACCAGAACCAAGGCATTCAGAAACAGCTGTGCAGTGGGAAGCTGCCGGGTGGATTCTTCATGTTCAGCTAATGGGCCCCACACAAACCTTACTCAGAGGAAGTCTACAGACCAGCGGTTAGAACACAGGGGCTGAGCTTCAAGTGTTCCTTTGGTTTACAGTGCTTTCTCTTTTCTCCACACGCTCTGATAGAGAGTTAATTTGGGGAAAGTTGAAGACTTGCTGTGTCCAGCTCCCTCTTTTTTATATCCTTATATCATGTAACTGCTTTCCCTCTCTGAAATTCTTGATGCTTTTATAAAGGAGAGCACAAACCGATGAAGCTGTCACACACCCGGTGAACCTGACCTAAACATTTCCCTCCTTGGATGTTAGGCATATATATTGGCAATTTATTAATACACTTTAATGAACTCCCTTCTATTTCCAAGGAAATCACTTGGAGAAGGTAATGACTAACTCAGAAAAGTATAAATACATCCAACATCTTATATCACCATCAACGAATGCAGATGCCACTTTGCTTATAGGGCAAGCGAATTAGAGTTCCCTGATTGCCCCTAAAGTCATGGGAAAAAGAACGGTAATAGAAAGAAAAATGAAGATTTAATAGTTCGTGTGTTTTGCTAAGCACCAAGTTACTTTACTTCTCTAGAAATTAGTCTCATCTGAAAACAGGAGTAACAAATGTTCATTCTGCATTGTTCTAAGCATTTTTCAACTATCAATGAACTAAATTTACATCACAATCCTGTGATGGTAAGTTTTGTGTCAACTAGAATAGGCCGCAAAGTGCCCAGAGGTTTGGTCAAATATTATTCTAGGTGTGTCTGTCAAGGTGTGTGTGGATGAGATTAACATTTGAACTGGCACACTGATAAAGCAGTTTGTCTCTCTACTGGGGGGTGGGGCTGGGGAGGTGTTTCTCATCCAATTAGTTGAAGACTTGAATGGAACGAAAAGACAGCTTAAAGGGGAACTCCTGCTTCAGTGTTTGAGTTAGGTCATTGGTCTTTTCTAGCCTTCAGACTCAGATGGAAACATTGGCTCTTCTTGGGTCTTAAACCTGACAGCTTTCATTCTAGAACTTATACCAGTGACTCTCTCAGGCCCTCAAATTCAGACTGGAACACACATTGGCTCTTCTGAGTTTCCAGCTTACCATCTACCAGTGCTGTGACTTACTAGCCTCCATAATTGTGTGAACCAATTACTTATAATAAATAAATCTCTCCCTCTTTCTGCTTACACACACAGACACAGTCACAGATACAGATACACACCCACCTTCGCCTCAACACACATGCAGACACATGTACACGCACACATCTTATTGGTTCTTTCTGGCTAATACAAAACCTGTGTGGTAGATATTATTGGTATCTCTATTTTATAGATATGGAAACTCACACCAAGAAATTAGGTAACTTTCCGTGACAGTTTAAAGGTATGTCCATAGATTCTTTAATATTCCAATCCCAAAAAGTAAAGGTTAATTCCTGTCTCCTTGAGTTTGGGCTGGACTTAGTGATTAATTTCCTTTTTTTTTTTTATTATGTTTTTGTTTTAATTCCAGTATAACTAACATTCAGTGTTATACTACTTTCAGGTGTACAACATAGTGATTCAACAATTCTGTCCATTACTCAGTGCCCAACATTACGGTAACTGTAATCTTTAATCCCCATCACCTATTTCACCCCCCCCACACACACACACACCAACCTCCCCTCCGGTAACCATCAGTTCGTTCTCTAATTAAGAGTCTGTTTCTTGGTTTGCCTCTCTCTCTATCTTTTCCTTTCCTTTGCTCATTTGTGTTGTTTCTTTAATTCCACGTATGAGTGAAACCATGATATTTGTCTTTCTCAGACTGACTTATTTTACTTAGCATTATACTCTCTAAATCTATCCACGTCATTGCAAATGGCAATATTTCATTCCTTTCTATGTCTGAATAATATTCCATTGTGAATATATACCACATCTTTATCCATTCGTCTATCACTGGACAGACACTTGGGCTGTTTCCATAATTTGCCTATTATAAATAATGCTGCTATAAGCATAGAGGTGCATGCATTCCTTGAATTAGTGTTTTTTTCTTTTTTTTTCTATTTTTGTGTAAATACCCAGCAACACAATTGCTGGATAGAAGGGTAGCTCTATTTTTAACTTTTTGAGGAACCTCCATACTGTTTTCCACGGTGTCTGCACCAGTTTGCATTCCCACCAACAGTGCATGAAGGTTCCTTTTTCTCCACATCCTCACCAACACCTGTTGTTGCTCGTGTTGTTGATTTTAGCCATTCTGACAGGTATGAGGTGATATCTCATTGTAGTTTTGATTTGCATTTCCCTAGTGGTAAGTGCTGTTGAACATCTTTTCATGCATCTGTTGGCCATCTGGATATTTTCTTTGAAGGAATATCTGTTTGTGTCTTCTGTCCATTTTTAATTAGATTATTGGGGGGGTATTGAGTTGTATAAGTTCTTTAAATATTTGGGATGCTAACCCTTTATTAGGTATGTCATTTGCAAACATCATCTCCCATTCAGTAGGTTCTCTTTTAGTTTTGTTCACTGTGAAGAAACCTTTTATTTTTATGTAGTCCTAATAGTTTGTTTTTGTTTTTATTTTCCTTGCCTCAGGAGACATTATTTAGAAAAATGTTGCTAAGGCCAATGTCAGAGAAACTACTGCCTGTGCTCTCTTCTAGTTTTATGGCTTCAGGTCTCACGTTTAGGTCTTCAATCCATTTTGAGTTTATTTTTGTCTAGGGTGTAAGAAAGTAGTCCATTTTTTATTTTTTTGCATGTAGCTGTCCCGTTTTCCCAACACCGTTTGTTGAAGAGACTGTCTTTTCCCCATCGACTATTCTTTCTCGCTATCAAAAATTAATTGATCATATAATTGTGAGTTTATTTCTGGGTTTTCTATTCTGTTCCATTGATCTATGTATCTATTTTATGCCAGTACCATACCATTTTGATTACTATAGCTTTGGAATATAACTTGGAAGACTGGAATTGTGTTATCTCCAGTTTTGTTTTTCTTTTTAACGATTGCTCTGGTTATTTGATGTCTTTTGTGGTTCCATACAAATTTTAGTATTGTTTATTCTAATTCTGTGAAAAATGCTATTGATTTTTTTTTTTTTTCCTCAAAGAGAGTGCACAAGCAGGGTGAGCAGCAGGCAGAGGGAGAAGGAGAAGCAGGATCCCCACTGATCAGGGAGCCAGATGTGGGGCTTGATCCCAGGACCCCGGGATCACAACCGAGCTGAAGGCAGATAGTTAACCAAATGAACCACCCACATGCCCCATGCTGCTGATATTTTGATAGGGATTACACTAAATGTGTGTATTGCTTTGAGTAGTAGGGGCATTTTAATAATATTTGTTCTTCTAACGCATGAGCATGGACCATCTTTCCATTTCTTTATGTCATCTTCAGTTTCACCAATGTTTTATAGTTTTCAGAGTATGGGTCTTTCACCTGTTTGGTTAAGTTTATTTCTAGATATGTTATTATTTTTGGTGCAACTTAAATGGGATCATTTTCTTAATTTCTCTTTCTGCTATTAGGGATTCATTTCTAATGAATAGTACATAGCAGATACGATGGGATGCCCCTCTTAAGACTAAATTATAAAAACACTGTGCCTTCTGTCTTGGTCTCTTTCTGTCTCTGTCTCTCTGATCACTTGTTCTAGGGAAAGCCAGTTACCATACCTGTGAGCAGCTCTATGAAGTGACCCATATAGTGAGGAATTAAAACCTGCCAGCAGCCACAGAAGTCAACTTGGATTCTTGGTCTTGTTCAGATGACTCCAATTCCTTAGAAATCCTAAACCAAAACTAGCTAGCTCAGCCTCTCCTGGATTCCTGACCTTTATAAATAGTGTGTGATAAATGTTTGTTATTTTTAAGCTTCCAAATTTGGGATAGCTTGTTACACAGCAAGATATGACAATTACACTTGGCAAAGGTCATATGGTTCATGAAAATCAGGATCTCAACCCAGACAATATGGAGCAGGATCAATATTTTTAAATGTACCTCCTGTTGCCTGCCTTAACCACACAGTGTCATAGACCACAAACCTGTGATTACCATCCCCACCCCAAAATAACTCTGATAAAAGACAAGGTCAAAACCTCCACATCTCATTTCAAATAGTTCCTGTCATGGATGCTCTTTAAAAGAAACAGTAAATCAGAGTAATGGAGTTTGTTTTTTTCTAGTTATTAGACCTCAGAGATGTTCTTGCCAAACCTTACCTAACAGGTGAGAGATTAAGGTTCAGTTGTGCTCTAGCCCAAGTGACTGCCTGAAAAAGGGTCAAACACTTGTCATTCTTCTTTTTCTTGTTGAAAAATGTTTTGTGAGACACAATCTAATTGAGGCCTCTGCTTAATTGAGATCTAATTTAATAACTTTTTTTTTAACAAGGAATTTTTATTTTTTTATTCATTTCAGAGGTAGAATTTAGTGATTCATCAGTGGCCTATAACACCCAGTGCTCATCACAGCAAGTTCTCTTCTTAATGCCCATCACACAATTACCCCAAACCCCCTACCCACTTCCCCTCCAGCAACCCTAAGTTTGTTTCCTATGGTTCAGCGTCTCTTATGGTTTGCCTCACAATTTTCATCTTATTTTATTTTTCCTTCCCTAATAACTTTCTGATATCATTCAAAGAGTAATGGCAGGGTGACATAATAGTGCTCAGTTCCTCAGAGACACATCTTAGGACAGAATAATAAACCTTGTGATATGTTGCAGGTCTCTAAACATGCCTTGCTTCTCACCTCCAAGCCTTTGCCTAGGCTGTTCTCACTCTCTAGAACGCCCTTCCTCCCCTGGCACTTTCTCCTAATCTGCCTTACATCCATCCAGCTGCCTCCCTAATTCTTCGAGACTCAGTTACATATTCAGTGTCTTCTAAGATACCTTCTTGTTATCATTTTATCCACGGCAACTCCTTGGATTCCAAAAGCAATTTAGATAGCATAACACAGACTAAAAGCATCTTTTGGGGAAGCAAATAGATACTGATTTAAGTCAAGCTTGTGGTATATACTAGCTGTGTGTCCTTGGCTAAGTATCCCATCCCCGCTAAACCTGATCTTCGATCAGGTGGAGATATGAGGACTAAATGACTACATAATTGAGAATGGCCCTGGCATATAAAAAATCCTAAATAAATATTAATTATTATTTTTATCATGTGAAGTACATCTCAAAATGCATACAAAATTTTCAATTATTTTCTCTTTTATAAGAGGTCGTCTTTTTATTGAAATATAGTTGACCCACAATGAGAATAAGTGCTTTCTGAATGAATGAGTGTAATTTTAGTGTCTTGTCTTTGTAGCAGTGATGGCTGATGCCATGGGAGTGAGAGGAATTCTTGTCATTTATCCTCACTGCCACTTCCTTTAAATACATCTCCAACTGAATTTCCCATTTTTGTTTCTATCCAATCATCTTATCAAATTTTTAGGTCTTAAACCTTGATTCATAATGACACCCCTCCTTTTCTTTCACCCTTGTCAAGCATTTTGTAAATCGTTCATTCTACACCTTTCTCATTTGCTCCCTTTCTTCATGCAGAGGGCTTCTGGCTGAATGCAACCCACATTTCCTCTAGTTCTCTTGCTTCAGCCACCTCTGGTGAGTCACAGCTTCTCCAGTTGGTATCTCCAGTTCCAGCACTCTATTCTCCATGTCGATAAATTTATTTCTCCCCAAATGGTTCTTATCATATCACTCCCTGTGAAACATAATGTATTGGCTGTCCCTGTCTCCAAAATGGGAAATTTCACATATTTGTTGCCGATTGCAATGAAGACACATTACCTACTTTTACCTTATTCATGTTCTCCCCTTTATTGAAACCTTATGGCTTATGCTTCCATAGCACACCCCCACCCTTTTCCAACTCCAGGCTTTTAACCATTCCTTGTTCTAGAAAGCCCTCTTGCTCCAACTTTGCCTGTGGAAATAAAGTTGTCTTGCAAAGACTGTCTCACATGTCACTTTTTCCAGGAAATCTTTCTTCATTACCTCACCCTTTTCCCAGGGCCGGCTGCTGCAGTTTCTTTTTCCTTGTACCTCCATGGCCCTTTGCCCTTTGTTTACAAAATTGCTCCTATGCTTCGTTTAACGGGACTTTGTCTCCTTCCGTTGCAAATTTTAAAGTCTTTGTACTTTAACCACCTTGATAATCATCTCCCTTCTGAAGTTGAGTGCTGTGCTTTGCATCAAATACTCAGATCCTGAATTGAATTGTATTATATAACCAGTTAAATTTTCTGGTAATATAGGTATAATTAGAATTACATAAATGTAGTTTAAGATAAAATCATCTCTTTCCCACAGAGTTTTTGAGAGTGACAAACACTGTTGCTATTCAGACAACTCTAGCATAAATATCTTTACCTAAGTGTCATTATGATGTGGAGAAATTGTCTTTGTATGAATATTTGTATTCGAAATTGCTGTCTATCTGCCTTCCAATTAGTAGAAACCCAAACTAGCCAACTCAAGATAGACTTTTAACAAAATACTTTCCTGTAATGATAATTACTTTTGGGCTTCAAACTGACTTATTTACTAGCTTTTCGATTTGAAAGTCATTTCTTTTTAGGACCTGAAGGGTTTCTGTACTGCTTGGGGAATTGGGCAGCCGCCTTTAATTAGAAAAAGGCCAAGATATTCAACATACACCAAGATTTGTGATATTTGTGATGGTGCTGGAGTGAGGTGAGGAGAAAGTGTGGGTTCAAGAAGGGTGAAATTACTCATTTTTTACCTTTTGTATGTTATTTCCTGAGTCAGTGGGAGAAAGGAAAAACAAAGAATTCTAATTTGTATTCGCTAAACACATAACCCTGGATAGACTCAATGGGTATGCTACCGACTGCTGGCCCGCATAGAAAGTGCTCTCTGCAGAGTTACACAAAATTTAGGCCTGTTCACATGAGGAACAAGTAGTACTAGGGAAATAAAATAAGTATTTTCAAGAATGTACTGTTAATTATATTTTAAAATTAGGAATTACATCCAAATTTGATCTAATAATTCTTAACCTTAATAAAAACGGCATGCTGCAGAATTCCCACCAGGAAGTTGAGAGGTATCTGGCACACAGAAGACAGGTTTGGCTCACAACACAAAGGCCCTCGACTTCCAGAGGCAATATTTTTCTTTGAAAATTATTAAGCCCTTCAAATTTTGCTAATAAATCTGTTTGAAGTAGAGTTGAGCAGTATATGCCAGCTAGCTAAAAACAAAAAAAGTGCCTAATTTTGTTTAGGTATTTTGCTTTTTTTCTTTATTCTTCTTAATGTGTTTACTACATTTATACAAAAGGAAACAGGGAAAGTCAATGACCCGGAAATCTCAAATTATCTTTGAATTGCAAGTTACCTTTTTTAAAAATTGTAAACTTTTGAGACTGTGAAATAAGCAACACAGTTTCTTTTAGAAAGGAACATTAACCCAAATACAGATTTTTTTTTTAAAAGGAAATTGGCTTTTCCCCATCTTTCTCTAGAGACCTGGGAATATTATGAAGGACTGAAATAATTAATTGTCACTAAAGGACAGACTTATCAAATATCATTTACATCAAATTTGAGGTTCCCTTTTTTCTATATTTAATAGCCAATTAAGATGTAGAAATGTGCCTGTTAAAGGATATCACAACCATGTTAATAGTGAAGCAACAATTTTATGAAAGCTAATCTAGGAGACCATTCCAAATTTTCTTACAAAGGAAATTAGCATTGATAACCATCTTTCTGGCTGCAGAAGAAAATGAAATGTATCATTTCCATATGTGTCTATAACACATAAAAATATATTTGAATTTTAAGGGCTTGTTAAAATAATAATTCAGCTTTACAAAATTGTCACATCGAGAAACTTGTTTGCCTTAGAAAATCAGTATTTATTCCATCAATTACTACTGCAAGTGTAAACAATACATTCTTTCCTGCATTTAATCAATTAAATTAATTTAATTTTAAGATAAGAAATTATGAAGGTCACTGAATATATAACTGATGGCAATATAATGAATCTTTTTTTAAAACTTTTTATTTGGCTATGGTTGATGCATAGCATTGCATCAGTTCCAGGTATACAATATGACAATTCAACATTTCTACATACTATGCTCACCTTAAGTGCAGCCACTATCTGTCGCCATAAAATGCTATTACAGTACCATTGGCTATATTCCCTACACTGCACCTCTTATTCCCATGACTTGATTATTCCATAACTGGAAGCCTATATCTCCCACTCTATTCCACCCGTTTTGAGCATCCCTTCACTCCCTTCCCCGTGGCAACCTCAGTTTGTTCTCTGTTGTAGTCATTGTTTTTCTGATTTTCAAAGTATTCTAATTCTATGGGCATTAATTTTCTTTTCTGTTTTCAGTTTCTTCTTCTTTTTTTTTTTTTAAAGTTTGTATATTAACTCCAGTTAGCTAACATACAGTGTAATATTGGTTTCACGGGTATAATATAGAGATTCAATACTTCCACACATCACCTGGTGCTCACCACGACTAGTGCACTCCTTGATCCCCATCCCCTATTTCACGCATCCCCTCACCCACCTCCTCTCTGGTAGCTATAGTTTGTTCTTTATAGTTCAGAGTCTGTTTCTTGGTCTGCCTGTCTCTCCCCAGCCTCTTTTACTCATTTGTTTTGTTTTGTAAATTCTACATATGTGTGAAATCGTATGGTATTTGTCATTCTCTGACTTATTTTGCTTAGCATTATACTATCCAGATCCATCCATGTTGTTGCAAATGGCAAGATCTCATTATGTTTATGGCTGAATAGTATGTCAGTGTGTGTGTGTGTGTGTGTGTGTGTGTGTGTGTGTGTCTCACATCTTCTTTATCCATTCATCAATGGACAGAAACTTGGGCTGCTTCCATAATTTGGCTATTGTAAATAATGCTGAGGTAAACATAGGAGTGCATGTATCCCTTTGAGTTAGCGTCTTTGTATTCTTTGGGTAAATACAGAGGAGTATGATTGCTGGGTCATAGGGTAGTTCTATTTTTAATTTTTTGAGAAACTTCCATACTGTTTTCCACAGTGGCTGCCCCAGCTTGCATTCCCACCAAAAGTGAATGAGGGTTCCTTTTTCTCCACATCCTCCCAACACCTGTTGTTTCTGGTGTTGTTGATTTTAGTCATTCTGATAGGTATGAGGTGATATCTCATTGTAGTTTTGACCTGCATTTCCCTGACGGTAAATGACAATAAATATCTCTTCAATCCTTTTGCTGGTCATCTTGATCTTTTCATTGAAGGAATGTCTTTTCATGTCTTCTGCCCCTTTTTAATTATTTGATTTTAGGGTGTTAAGTTGTATAAGTTCTTTATATAATTTGGATACTAACCCTTTATCAGGCATGTCATTTGCAAATATCTTTTCCCATTCCATAGGTTGCCTTTTTGTTTTGTTGATTGCTTCCTTCACTGTGCATAAGCTTTTTATTTTTATGTAGTCCTAACAGTTTATTTTTGCTTTTATTTCCCTTGCCTCTGGAGACATATCTAGAAAAATGTTGCTACGGCCAAGGTCATAGAGGTTACTACCTGTGTTTTCTTCTAGGATTTTTATGGTTTTAGGTCTCAATTTACGTCTTTAATCCATCTTGAATTTATTTTTAATTTTCTTACTTTGCATGCTATATTATGGTAGTGGATTTTCTTGAACTATATTCCTATAAAAATCTTTCTTTAGGTAACACTGATTAAGTTTTCACTGTCTTTTTTTTTTCTATGAAAAAAACATATTTACACATACATACACAAATGCATATGTAGATGCACGCATACATACACATATATATCAAACTGTGTGTATATATGCATAATATATACATAAAATTTATTGAGTATAATATATATCAACAAAATACATTCATTTAAGCATACAAGTTGGTAAATTTTGAAAAAAACTGTAGAATATTGTATCCATCACCATAGTCAAGATATACAACATCTCATCACCCCAGAAAGTTCCTTTGTTCTCCTTTATATCTATTTCTACAATCTCATTCCAGATGAAGCAAATGAAGATCTGCTCTCTTTCACTAGAGATTATTTTTTTCTGTTCTAGAATTGTATGAAGAAACACAGCATGCACCTTTTTTTTTGCATATTTCTGCATTCATTCATCATAGAACTTTTGAGATTTTTGCATGTTATTTTCTCTTCTGTTGAATAGTTATTTTGTTGAATGAAAAGCACAATTTATCTATTTACCTATGGATAAAAAACGTGGTTGTTTCCAATTTGGAGCTATTATGTATAAAGCTTCTATGGGCATTCTTGTACAAATAGTTGTGTGGGCATATGTTCTCATTTCTATTGGTAGATATCTAGGAGTAGAATCCTATCTTCCAGAAATTAATTATTTACATTTATAAGAAACACTCAAAGTTGTTCTTAGATACTCCAAAGTGGTTTTCACATTTTATACCCCTTGCAATGTGTAATAATTTCAGTTGTTTCACATCTTTACCAAAAGTTGCGATTGCCAGTCTTTTTAGTTTTTTAGCTTTTTATCTGTCTAGGGAGTATGTTGATAGTTCCTGTGGTTTTAATTTCCATTTCCGCAATAACTAATGTTGTTGAGAACTTTTTCATGTGCTTATTAGCTGTTTGTGTATCTTCTTTAGTGGACTGTTCAAATTTTTGCCCATTTTTAAAAATTGGGTTTTTTTTTTTACTATGAATTGCTTATATAATCTGGATAAAGTTTCTTGTTACAAACATGTTTTGCAAGTATTTTCTCCTAATATGTCATTTGTGGGCTTGTCTTTTTATTTTCTTCACAGTGTCTTTCAAAAGGCAGCATTTTAAAAAATGTTTTATTAAATATAATTTATTATTTTTTTCTTTATATTTATTTCTTTTGGAATTATGTCTTTAAAAAGTTGTTTGCCACATGGTTGCAAAGATTTCCTTTGATGTTTTCTTTCAGAACTTTTATAGTTATAGATTTTGTGTTTATGTCCATGTTTCATTTCAAATTAATTTATATATATATATGTGGTAAAGGTTTAAGATTATTATTTTTCAAAATATGGATATATAGTGTCAACCCCATTTAAGGAAAAGATTTTCCTTTATTCGTTAAATTACTTTAACACTTTTGACAAAAATCAATTGACTTTTATGTACTCTCTATTTCTGGAATCTACACAGTTTTATCATTCTACATACCTACACTTATGCCAATATAACACATATATTTTTTTCCAGACATGTTTTCTTCTTTTCTTCTGGTACTCTGATCACATGAGTGCCATATTTGTTATTTTTCCTGAGATATCTATGGTCTGAGGTTCTATTCAATTTTTTTTCAGTTTACTTTCTCTTTGCTTTCAGATTGGACAATTCTTTTAGATAGGCTTTCCAGTTCACTGATAATTTCTCCAGTCATCACCATTCTGTTATTAAGCCCATCCAGGGATGTTTTGTTGTCATGGTTGTCATTACTGTATTTTTCAGTTCAAAACTTTCTTTTGATTCTTCTATGTTATAGCTTTTGTTTCTTTACTGAGGATTTCTATTTTCTTCATTTGTTTTCAAGAGGTTTTGCAATTGCTTGCTGGAACACTTTTATGAAAGTTGCTTTTCTTATTCTGTTATAGCTTCCATTAAAAAAAAAAATACCACAGACTGAATGGTTTACACAACAGAAATGTATTTTCTTATAGTTTTGGAGGCTGGAAGTCGAAGATCAGGCTGCCATCATGGTCAGGTTCTGGTGAGAGTTCTTTTCTGGGCTAGCAGATGGCCACCTTCTTATTGTGTCCTCACATGACAGGAAATGAGAGAAAGAGAAGGAGAGAGAGAGAGAGAGAGAGCACTTAAGCAAGTTCTCTGGTATCTCCTCTTACAAGGGCACTAATCCCATCAGACAAGAGCCCAGCTTTCATGACCTCATCTAATTCTAATTACCTTCCAAAGGGCCTTATCTTCAAATATCATCACTTTGGGGTTTAGAGATCACAGAATGAATTTCTTGGGGGGGGGTTGTGGGGAAAGACGCAAACACTCAGTCCATATATTGCTTTAAAATCCTTGTCAGACAGTTCCAACATTTGTGCCATCTCAGTGTTAGCAATTTTCAATTGCCTTTTCTCATTGATACTGAGGTCATAGTGGTTCTTGCTATGATGAGTAATTTGGGGGTTTTATCCTATAAATTATGTGAATTATGTTATGAGACCCTGGCTCCTCCTGAAATCTATTTAGCAGGCAGTCAACCCGTTTAGGTCCAGAATGCACATTTTTGTGTACTGTAATTAAAATGTCAATTTAGTTTTCAAAGCCTTTGCAGTGCTATTTTGCTCTGCTCCATTTATGTGTTTCCCGGAGGCTAACCTGAATCCTAGGTTGTGTTGCAGATTCCTGCTCAGTTCTCAACTCTTGCTGTGTTGTTTCTTGTCAGTTTCATGCATGAGCCACTTAGAAGTCTGCTCTAAATTTCTTTCTGCAACTCCCTCCCCTTGGAGCTCCTCTGAACAGTCCTCTTTTTCTGCAACTTTCAAAGTGTCTTGTCTGTTTTTTAGAAAATTTGGTTCTATGGTTCTCTTCTATTTTGTTGTAATTTGTGAGATGAATATGGTGGAATGTGTTTATATTGTATCTAGAATCGGAAGTCCCATTTTGATGCAGTGATTTAATGTCTTTAAAAGTTGGTAATTTTTTCCTGTTACTATTCCTTAACATATTCTCTGTCTCTCTCTCTCTTTTTTTTTTTTTTTTTCTTTTTTCTCTCCTCTACTTTGGGACTCCAATTACACATGTTATTTCTTCTCACTGCATTCACTATGTCTTTTATTCTCTCTTTTGTATTTCTCTGTCCTTTTTAATTTTTTCTTCTGGCCTATTATCCACTTTATTCTCACTTCTTCTATGTCAAGTCCTTTGTTAAGCCAATCCGCTAAGTTTTTCATTTCTAATATTGTATTTTCAGTTCTAGGATTTCTATTTGGTTCTTCCATTTTTTAAAAAATAATTTCTAATTTTACGCCAGGTTCTCAATCTTATCATTTACCACCTTAAACATACTAAATTACTTTACAAGTTATCCCAGATAACTCTCCTGTCTCGAGTCCTTTTGAATATTTTTCTAGTGTTTATACTGTCTTGTTTTCTTGTGTGTCTGATGGTTTTTTATTGACTACTAGACAATGTATGTGAACAAATTGTAAAGATAATTTGAGACTTAGAATAATGTCATATTTCTTCAGGGAATATGCAAACTTCTTTCTTCAAGGTGTACAGAGGTGCTGGTGACTCCATATGACATAGGTCCAATTTTAGAGATTAATATGTATTGAGCTGATTTCACCCATGCCAGAAGTTTCTATTTCCAGCTCACCCCGTCTTTAAAAATATAGCCTCTCAGGGTTCTGTCCTAATGTGTATAGATTTTATCACGCCCCTTCCTATGGTCGGCCTTGAACTCCACATTTTAGATCCCCTGGTTCATGAGGATCTCAGGACCTCTTGCTCTCTCAGTAGTCTTTTGCAATTGACAAGTCCTCCTAGAGCAAGCATGGGACTATCTCCTCCTAAATCCTGTCCCCATCACCCTTTCTTTCTTGTTAACTTCTTGATACCTTTGAGTAAAAAAACCCTCCTGCCTGTCACTTTTTGTTTCCATGAACAGGTGTTTAATCTGAATTACCAAGTGTATTAGCCAGGGTTCTTCAGAGAAATAGAGTGAATAGAATAGAATAGAATAGAATAGAATAGAATAGAATAGAATAGAATAGAATAATTGAGAGAGAGGGAGGGAG
Source organism: Ursus americanus (assembly GCF_024610735.1). NCBI lineage: Eukaryota > Metazoa > Chordata > Mammalia > Carnivora > Ursidae > Ursus > Ursus americanus. The sequence continues at coordinate 68,936,816 of NC_142134.1, forward strand.
AGAGGGAAGAGACCACTTTAGGACACAACTCATGTGGTTATGCAAGCTGGAGAACAAGGAAAGCCGGTTGGTATAATTCAGTGTGAGACCAAAGACCTGAGAATGTGGGGAGTTGATGGCATAAGTCCCAGAATCTGAATCACTGAGACCAGGAGCTCCGATGTCTGAGGGCAGGAGACAATCATCATCCCAGCTCAAGAAGAGAGAACAAAAATGTGCCCTTCCTCCAAGTTTTTTGTTCTGTTTTGTCCCTCAATCCTTTGGATGATGCCTGCCCACACTGGGGAGGGCAGAACTTCTTTACTCAGTTCACTGATTCAAATGTTAATCCCTTCTGGAAACCTCACAGACATGTCTAGAAATAATGTTTTACCAGCCATCTGGTTATCCTTTGGCCCAGTCAAATTAACACATAAAATGAACCATCACACTTAGCCTTGTTACTACCAGTGGTTGAAGATGACACTGAGTATACTTATTTTGTCTACTTAGAAGACAGAGGGGGATTTATCAAGAGAAACTATTTTAAGTTAATTTAAGCATTGTGCTATTAACAAAGACGATCACATTTCTTGGCTTTTTCTCTTTATTAAGATAATAGATAACGGATAATTAAGATTTCTCCTTTCTATTCCTTTTCTTTCCTTTTTTTTTTTTTTTGGACATGTATTTTCAGTCACCACCTGCCTTTTGCCATCAGAAACAAAAGCGAAGTTCTCCTCATGTCTTCTACAGAAGATCTCAAAAATTCTATTTTTATAAAAATCCTTCTCTCATATTTGAAAGGTAGATGTCTCTTTTTTAGACCAAATAAGTAAACAAGACCCCTCCATGAATTCTGTGCCCTGTGTTAAAACAATCTACTTTTACCAGTTCTTGTGTTTGTTTCTCTCCCAGGTAGATTATCAGCTCTTGGAAGAGAAGGCACTGAGTCAAATGTTTTACCACTGTTTCATCTGTTACATGGACTCAACTTTAGAACAATTTCAGCATATGCTGTCTGGCTCTCCAATGTAAACATTTGTATAAATCCTACTTAGAATTATCTGCATTAGTTTTTCTTTATCTCTTGATACCTATAATTGCACACACACACGCACACAAAACTAAGAATACACTTAAAATACATATCTACAATAGTTGTAAATATGGGTTTTCTAGGAGAAAACTTTCTACAATCATGAAACAGAAAATCTAGGATCTGATCATATAATTAACTTCATCAAAACCGACTCAGTTTTTGTTGAAAATTCTTTCAAGATTTCACTCACTTTTATTTTCTCAAAATATCACCTATAACCTGATAACTTCTACATATTTATCTCTAGCCCCTGATTCTAATCTCCAATTTCTAATAAAATACTAGATATATCAATGCTGCTATTCTTCCTTCTAATTACCTCTATTTTAGCACTAATTTACTTTTTCTTTTTGGTCCACCCAAACTGTTAGATGACTTATTTATCTCTACATAGTACTTGTGGTCGAGTCATTATTTGTTGTATTAATTAAATTGAATAAACTACCATGTTTTAAAAAAAACTGCACAGAGAAGATTCTATATTATCCTTCCTTAGTTTTATGAAATAGATATGAACTATATGTATTTAAATCAGATCTTAATTCCTCATATTTCAGCTTTAGCACAATTTCTTTTCTCTTGGTCTAAATGAGAAAAGAGGAAACATTCACTGTCTCCATCTGTTCACCATCTCTTCCAGAACATAAAGATTTATTAAGTACCCTTTCTTCTTTACTTCTCCCTGGCTTCCCTGATTTTTCTTTATGACCTACTTCCCAAACTTTTAATCACTTCCATTACCTTCTCATAGGCATTGTCCAAGTTATTCACATCTCTGTATCTGTAATAAACTATGGGTTCACAACGTGGAACAAATACTCTAAGTGCTCTTGAAAAACTCCAGTTGGAGTCCTGAAATTATGACATTCAGCACGTGATCAATATAATTGAACATTATGGTATTCATGGGTGAAGCTACTACATAAATATTATCATTGCTATAAATAAGTTAATATCACAGAAGAAATAAGGATATTTGCTTGAGGACCTAGTACAGAAATGATAAATGAGGGAAGTTGGTGAGAAAAGCATTTTTCTTGGCCCATGGTCAAAAAACAGAGCTTTAAACAATTGCAGGGAACTTTCTCGCAGTGTGTGCTGGGAAGCAAATTCAGCTAAATATAAATCAAAGGAGTTCTTTTTATTGTAATTCAAGGATGCCACAATATAGGAAGCAAGGGAGATTGCCAGAGGAAAAAACAAATATTTCCCTCCCAATAGAGAGATCTTTGTAAAGCATGGTTTTTCGCTCTATCCTTCTAATTCTTTGATGTATACAGAGAGGCTTGTCGTGCCCTACAGTGAGGTGTTGTGGAACTCTGGCTACAAGGTTGGTGAGAACACTGCCTGTGGAGTATCACTGAGTTAAAGCACCAGCTTCACCATCACTTCTGTGCAATTGAGTTACTTACTCTATTTGTGACTTAGTTTACTTCTTTCTAAGATGAGTACAGTAATAGTAGGGGATACCACATCATCTTCAGTGGTTAGCACAGTACTTACCCAAGAGCAAATATTAAGTAAATGTTATCTTTGTCATTAGTGTTTTTATTAGATATTTTTCAAAATCCATTCCCATAATACATACAGCTTTCTGGTTGGCCCTAGCTTATTTTATTAACCCATTACCAGTCACTCATCATTGTTTGAGTTGGTCTGGGAAGCTATAGATATCTCCCCTCTCATGGTGAGCTTTACATTATGTACTTGCATATGTATGCTCTTTCCACACATTTGGTCTGATAAATTTTCATTCCTTATTTCTGATGCAGTTTCAACTTTACTTCATTTCTTTCCTCAAACATGACTAGATAGATTTTTCCCTCTGTTTTCATTATGCTAGGTCTTTATTCATTTTTTTTTTCCACAGTGATACCTCTTACATTCTTTGCATGGATTTTCCCTAGCTAAAATGTAAATTCCTCAAAGACAGGGACTATATGCTATTTATTATTGGGTTTCCCAGAACCTAACACTCTGCCAGACACATAGAAAGCACTTAGTAAGTGTTTAATGCATGAATGCATTATATATAATAGAACATGGCAAAGCTAAGGTTTAAATTGGAGGAAAATTAGAAATATAAAACAATTAAATAATTAAGAATTACAGAAAATAAAATAGAAAAAAAATCAATGATAAGGGTTAGTTTTTATTTAGTGCCAAAAAGATCTCTAAGATATTAAAAACCATGTTGCCATATCAAAAATAATTACATTTTTAAAATTAAATATGATACAAAGCGTTTATATTATAGTCCCACTTCCAAACAAATATAAAAATACCAGAGTAGTACCCCAATATGATAGGAGCCCAATATGCCTATAGAATTAGAAATTAGTGATAGAATTAGAAATTAGTGATAGAATTAGAAATTAGTTATATTTTATATTTTTCTATAGTTCGAAAATACATAAGAAAACATTTATTATCATTATATGTAGTAAAGTCCCATACGCCTTTTTATCCTTTGATAATGCTATGCAATGAGAAATGCGTTAGGACCTACTTAAGCCCTATTCAGAAATTGTCAACTGGTTAAAATATCATGGGAATAATTAGAGGTTCAAATTCTTTTCAGGCTATTTTTCCCAAACCTAGAAAAAAATATACATACATCTCTTAAAAACTGTACATTATCCTGTCTATGATATCTTTTCTTATATCACAGTGTGTGCTACACGCCCCAGCTGCTCACCCTATAAACATACACATTTAATGGGCAAGGGGCCTAGGAAGACAGACGCAGTACAAAGTCATCTCCTGAACAGGAAAACATAATTCATAAAGCCTTATCTTCTTTGCAATCATTAAATTAAATTTTTAATCCATAGGGAAATTGCAAGTCATAGTCCTTTTTGCATATAGATCAAAAAGGCCGGAACTCAGAGAGGGAAGGAGATGTGCACAAAGTCACACAGGTAGTTAGTGCACAGTTGAGGCTAGCTTCACAATCCATGACTTTTTCCATTTATGCAACCTCATAGAATTATACAAAGAAAGAGGGATGTTAGAAAGCTTTCCCTACAACCATCTCATTTTACAAAGGGATAAATGAGGACTTAGTGTAACCCAGTGTTTTCCTCTAGATCACCGAGCTTTCTAGAACTAGGCTGGAATGATCAGCCAGGACGGCTGTATCCCAGTCAGTACGTTTTTCCTGCAAAAGCAAGAAGTTAGTCTAGCTCTCACCTATGCCACAGTTATTAGCAGCAGTATTGGAGTAAAACTTGATCCAATATTATATATTATTGAAATATTGATCCAGGTCGAAATTTGTTCTACCAGGGAAGAAAAATAACTACCTGTCAAGCATAAGAGCACATAATTTCTTAATTGTGTTCAATCTTGTTTTCAGAATTTCTCTGAGATTCTTATCCATTTTATTCATTTTCCTATGAAACAAGGATCTATGACAAAGCCAACGAATTTATCACTTTTTTTTACCCCCTGGTAATATTCCTCAAACTTTTCCATTGGGACTCTTTCTAACAGGCTGTCCAGATGTTTATCAAAGACCTTTGAATCTTAAGCAAGTGATACAAAGATGGAGAGTAAGGTTAGAAACCAAAACATCAAGGAGACAGTGGTTGATGGAGATTCAGCCTGTAGCAGGCATAGTTCCTGCCTAATATCTGGGGGCCCTTGTCTTTGCCATATTCCAAAGCCCTGTCTGTGCTGAGAACCCTGAGTATATAACCAGGAAGCTTCCTTCCAGCTTCAGAGACAAGCTACTTGGGATGGATTATAATTATGATATATGATGGGGTATTTATAATTGAGCAGAAATTTTGGAATAATCAATCAGCTTCACAAAGAAAAGAGTATTCAATAAATTAATACCTATCAATTCAAAGCCAAACTGTTTTTTGTTAAATGTTAACTGTGTTTTGTTGGAAAGATGAAAAACACACAATTTGATTTTAGAATCTACTCCTGTGTTTATATCATCAATTGTCTCTGCCATTATTCACCTGAAAAACCTTTGCTCTAAGGAACAGACTAACTTCAGATCATGTCTCTGACCTGCTAAACATTCTGCCAATTGCTTTCCAGTGCAATTAGAATAAAGCCTTCCTATGGTCAGCGCTTCCTCTGAGATCTGACCAGTCTACAGCTCAAACTTTACCACTCTCCACCTCAATGCTCATTATGCTCCAAGCTCACAGGTCTTTTGGTTCCTTAAACACACCAAGCCCTTTACTACATTAAAACTGTGCTAGCACCCTTTCCCCAGTGTTTCCCCAGATCTTTGCCTAGCTGACTTCGGTCATTCAGGTTTATGTACAAGTATCATATTCTCAGGGAATCTTCCCTTGTTTAGACCACTTAGTTAACATGCCCTTTCTGTCTATTACTGAACTTCTATCACATCATCATTTTTAATTTTCTCTACAATTTTTATTACCAAATTATAGTTATTTGAATTATGTATTTATCAACTTAATTACATGTTTGCTTTCCCCTCAACACACAGTAAGCTCCTTGAGGGCAAGGCTTTATCTTTCTTGCTCATTTGAATATCTGTAGGACTTATAGCAGAGTCTTTTACAAAGTAGAAGCTACATAATTAGCACTGGATAAATGAATGAATGAATGAATGAATGCTATTCATATAGATCCGTTAACCAGAAATGCAAAATAGAATGTATTAATACTCTTTTACTTGAGTCTTTTTCAAATGTACTAAATATTTATCATCAATAAAGCCTGTGGCTCCAGGACCAGGAATTAATGCATGTGACGTTATCTATGCTGTCCATGGTTTGAAAGTCATAAATCTCTTGATCCACTTACCAAAACAAATGACTAGAAGTAAAAAATGATAGAGGATGAGGGCAGGAAGGAAAACCCGGAGTTCTCCTTGGTCCTCTTTTCTAGCTTATTACTACTTCCAATGAAATTTCTTCTGAACTTATGCCCACAATATCAGGTTTTGTTTATTTTTCTGTTTCTTGCAGAATTCTGTCTAACATCCTTTCTCTTTCTGCAGTATGCCAAACGACTAATTCTGAATTACTTTTTCCACCCTGTAGCTTGCTGTTTTGCATCATGAAAAGAGGCTTAGCTGAATACCACAATCAAAGGACTACTCACATAATTAGAAAAAAGCCCTGCTTCCTTCATTTAAAAAAATGAGAATAAATTTTCTGTCATTCTTTGCTTGCATACATGTCTTATCCCCTGATGCTCAGCAAAGCTGAATTTTCAAATTTGTAACTCTTCTTCAGGTCTCTGGGTTTGATTAATAATAATTGTCAGTCCATTAAAATGGATTACGATGATTCCCAAGGAATTGGTTGTTAACATAATTAACAGCTGGCTTTACTTTCAAGACATTAATCAAAAGAGCAAGTTGCTGGAAATGACCAGGTTCTCACAAATGTTGCTAATTAACAAAGGCATTGAAGTTGTGTGACAATGATTCCTGATGCTGTTATCTGCATGATTGTATCACAGCTTTAAATACCCTCAAATGTGATATGTTTTCTCAAGTGTTATTAAGCCAACAGGCATTTGAATGAATTTAATTTAAAAGAAACAGACTATATTTTGATGTTTACTTTTGGACAGAATGGAGTGTAAAAAAAATTTGCAGAATGGCCACGATACACAATATGTAACATTTTCTACTCATAAATGGTGAACAAATTTCATATATGCTAAGTATCCCTGTATTGCTCCAATGTAGCCTAATTATGTCTATCATTAAAATAATACTTCTTGGAGATGCAGGATACACTTCATCATTATCTGCTCACATCACATATTGTTATATTTGTATATAATGAAAGCAATATATTAAATAAATTAAGGAAGGAGAAAAAAAGTACCAAGAAAATTTAAAACAATCACCCTTATTCCTACCAAGAAAGTGAAACCACTCTTCATGTTTTGGAGTATTTGCTTACAATATCTTCATGGGCCTAAACTATTCTGTTTATGTTGTTATAATAATGATTTGTATGCAATTTTGTATCCTGCTTTTTTTATATCACTATCACCTGACTTCTGTGTTAAAGAATTAATCAGATAACATTTTAATCGGCACATTTGTTCCATCGAAAGGATATTTTACATTTTATTTAACAATTCCCATAGGGTTGGAGTCATAAATTTCACTTTTAAATACAACGCTATAATGAGTTTCAGTTAGTGAAGTAACTCTTTTAGGTCCTATGATGCTTTGTTTCTTCATCAGAAACCAAGATTACTTACTCCTATCCCTGGTAGAGTTGTCAGATTTAATAAATAAAAACACAAAATACCCAGTTAAATTTGAATTTCATATAAATAATGATATAAAAAATATAACTATGTCCCATGTAGTATTAAAATTTACTAAAAATGCATAGGTCGTACTTAGACTAAAAAAACTTTATTGTTTATCCGAAATTCAAATTCATTGGGTCTTCCTGAATTTTCTCTGGCAACTTTTAATCAAGATTTTTCTTACAAATCGTGGTAGGCCAGATAATGTCCCCTCAAAGACGTCCATATCCTAATCCCCAGAACCTGTAAAGTTACATGACAAAGGAGACTAATGTTACAGATGGAATTCAGATTGCTAATCAGCTGATGTTGATATGGGGAGACTATCCAAGTGGGCCCAAGGTAATCACAAGCATCCTTATGAATGAAAGATGGAGACATAAGAAAGGACCAGGAAGAAGGAAGTGTAATTGATTTGGCTCAACATTGCTGGTGTCCACGGTGAAGGAAAGGGCCATGAGACAAGGAAAGTGGGCAGCCTCTAGAAACTGGAAAAAGCAAGAAAATGTATTTTCACATAGAGCCTCCAGGAAGGAATTCAGTGCTTCAGACCTTTGATTTTAGCCCAGTGAGGACTTGTTGGATTTCTGACCTCCAGAACTATAAGGTAATGAGTTTGTATTGTTTTTCAGACATGAAATTGTGTTATTTTTTTTATGGCAACTATAGGAAAGTAATACCCATGTTTTCATGAAGACATGAGTGGTCATTGAGCAATAGGTAAGCCGGATCCCTTTTTTCTCATATTGTGATAATTTTATGAAAGAGTTTCAAAAATCGGAACCAAGAAGTAGAAAATACCCTTCAGGGAAGATCAAGAGGCCAGACACCTTCCTACTACCACTCTCAATTCTTTCGTATGTAGCCAACCTGGGAACACTACACAGAGTGCTTTTGATCTTGGAAAGCTGACATTGTTTTGTTCTTTGTTAGTGATTGCATGTGAATGGCTTGAGAAGCAAAGAGACTTTAATTCAAGCAATCAGCATCTTACAGCATTAGTCATGAAATGAACTCAAATCAAAAAGATTCCACTTGGGAGTCAAGCTACAGAGTAAATCAATGACAGCTGAGATAAGCAAATGTTCCTCATAACAAATTTTCTCAATCTGAGTTGATGGTGGGGCCAATCCTCAGTACAAATTTGCAGGTATTCAATATGAAAACCTAATTGTTAAATTCACCAAATTTACATATATTTATTATTACGGGAGGAAGGTAATTTGATGTTGCTTTGCTACAACTCTATGAAATACAAAGGGGATGGTGCACTGAACGCTGTAGTCATTTTGCTTTTCTGGGAATGCCTCCCAGTTCACAAGTTTGTCATTAGGGGAGGGAGGATTTTATAGGCCAGTTAAAATGTGCATGTTTCACAGAGAACTTCGCATCACATCAAACTTAGAGATGTCATGGTGAAGACAGGGCCCTCAAACTTAGGAAGTTCAAAGCCTATAGTGGAGAGAGGCTCATAAACAAATAATGGCCACACAATGTGGTAAATGTTCATACAGAGGAATGCACAGCTGGGGGAGCCCTCAGGAGGCAGCAAGCGATGCCCAGAGGCCTCCATGAGAAAATAAAGCTTAACATGCCAGTGAAGGATGAGCAGGGATCTTTCAGGAACTCCTACAGCCTATGTAAAGAAGTACAAAGGGTTTTGTGCTGAGGAAGTGAAGAGCTGTTTTTTTTTTTTCTTTTAATAGAAAATTAAATGAGTTAGTGCGATCCTGTGCCCACTTACCTGCTTTACAAGTCATTTATGTGTTGTATGTATCAAAGTATTAAAATGGGTTTGAGTCTCCATTCCTTTCCTTCTTTCATGCCTACTCTTTGTTGAGCATTTCAGGCCCATGTGTTAGGTAATTCGTTTCATATTCAGGATAGCCCTACAAGTTTAATTGCCTCATAGATACCAGTATCTGGCTTGGAACACAGGGTGGCTTATGGTGCTCTTTACTGAGCTGGGGAACACAGGGGGTGGAGTGAGCCTCATGCAGAATATGATCTACTTTTGGCAAATACTGAATGTGAGAGTTCTGTTAAACTATAGGTAGTGCCTAAGGGGGCATTTTATGCGTATGTCTGGGTCTTTGAAGTCAAGTTTGGGCAGGAAATATTGACTTGGGAATTGTTGGGAATATGTGGCAATTAAAGCCCAAAGAATGCCTACGATGGCCTAGAGAGAAAGAGAAGAGAGCCAAAGAGAGCACCAAAAGGGAACAACATTTAAGAGAGACACAGATACTGAAGGTGAATAGTAATCAAGAGCAGAAGAATCGACAGAGAGGTCGGTAGAAAACCAAGTCAGAATGATGGTTCAACCAGCATGGCAGAAAATCTCTTCATTTTAGGCGATATAAAGCAGTATCTGAACAGTATCTATTGGATTTTGCAACAAGGTCATTTGTAGTGATTTTGCTAAAAACAAATTCAGAGTTTGGTGGGAACAGAGGCAGACTGAAATATGACTAGTTAATGGAAAGTAAAGAAATAGGCTTAGGGCATAACTTAACTAGGAGTTAGTGAAAAAGAAGACAGAAGACAAGAGAAGAAGAATGACAAATGGTGGGGCACCTGTGTGGCTCAGTTGTTAAGTAGCTGCCTTTGGCTCAGGTCATGATCCCAGGTTCCTGGGGTTGAGCCCTGCATGGGGCTTCCTGTCAGGGGGTAGCCTGTTTCTCCCTTTGCCTGCCACTCCCCCTGCTTGTGCTCTCTCTCTCTGTCAAATAAATAAATAAAATCTTTTTTATGAGAAATGGTATCTGGATGAGGACATGGTATTAGAAAATGTAATTTGTCTTGTTTTTAGCAAAAATAGCTTGGGTATATTTACATAATGGAAAGAAGTCAGCCAAGTGGGCATATACAGTTAGGACTTTTCTCTTTGCAAGTGACAGTGACCCCTATCAAATAAGTTTAGGAAGAAAAGTTAAATACTAACTCAAACCGTGACATCCAGGGTTGGGGCTGTCTAGGGATCCAAACGACATCATTTCACACTCCATAAAAATAAGAGAAATTCTCTCAGTCAGCATCAGCATGTATGATCTTAAAGAAAGACCTTGTCTGACCAGACAGTACTCACCTGTCCATCGATGGGCCACTAGCTATGACTAGAGGACGGTGAACTATAATTGACCAAGCCTGCCACGTGTACCGCTCTAGGGCCAGGCTGGCAATATGACTTGGAACCCCATGGGAACAATTAGAGATGGTGAAGGAATTGTTCTCAGTACAGTGGCTGATGTTGCCAGGTGGAGGGAAAACGGGAGGCTTGGCCACAAAAAATAATAGACATCCAGCCCAGAAGTCAAAGACACAGGTCAGGGAAGTACTCAATCAATAGAGGAAGACTTCAATCAGCTTTAGACCTGAAGCAGCACATTCCTGTCTTGTCACTTCAGACAGGTCCTCCCTGTCCGTCCCACCTGACTCCCTGGGTCCCCCAGGTAACTTTCTGCCCCTCCCCATTGTCTTTTATTTTCTTCCTGAGACCAATCATTCTCTAACTTTATTCGACCTGTTAATTTGCGTACTTGTGACCAGCCAGCTTTCCTGCCTTTCAAATACAAATTCCCTGATGTCAGTGGCCCTATTTACCTTATGCAGTATCTAACTCTGCCACTGAAAATCTGAAGTAACACCTAGAACATACTCAGCACTCAATTATTTGTTGAGTTAAAGAAGAGATGGGAGGGAGAGGGGAAAAGAGGGAGGGAGGGAGGGACTGAGGGAAAGTGGGAGAATACTATTTGAATATACACAACAGCTTTTGGCCATAATAATTACAGACCAATGTGTGTGTAATTTTTTTTTTTAATGACAAGTAGGATATCATAATCGTGTGTGTGTGTGTGTGTGTGTGTGTGTGTGTGTGTGTGTGTATACCCAGACTATTTTTTCAATTAAAACCTCTCCTTGCCTCTGGATCATCAGATACAAAATATCAGAGGGGATAATCTAAAAAAGAAAAATATTTCTGCTCAGCAGCCAGCATATTAATGGACTTTGCTGCTGGTTGGTGGCTTAGATTTGCTGCATGGGACCACACTCAAAGATGTAGAAACCTAAATTTTACTCCACAAAGATTAAGAATATGCCTGAAAATCCCACCACAGGCACATACATGAAACATCTAGGTATAATTAACGGGAAGTTTCTACAAATTTAAGTTACAGTTTGTATGAAGAAACCTTTCCGAATTTCTTGAATCCGATGTTCCCCAAATATCTCCACAGAGAAACAGAATAAAACTGCCTTTCAATGAAAGCTTTGGCAACTGGATACCCTCTTGTGTCCAAGTCAGCAGTGAGCTCTAAGTTTAACACATGTGGAAACAATACATTAGGTGAACTTGCAAAAGGACATTTGACAGCTATACTCTTTGAATATCTTATAAGAGGAAAACTGTTCTAAAAAGAGAAAAAAAACCCACAATTGTCTGGCTTCACTTAATTCTCTTAGAGACGTTTTGTTGACAATGCAGGTCATACACAAACATACATATAAAAGCTTTTCATGATAACATCCCTGATGCTTCTTCATCCTACAGGATTACATGGGTGCAGGTGTGCATATGTCACGTGGATATACCTGCAAAGTTTCTGGTATTTCCAAAAAATGCCTGAAATACGGTTTTGTCAGATAATGCAGTAGTTCCAGGATTCATTTTAAAAGAGATGAAGATTGAAAGCCATCTAGTAATCTTATATATGTTTCAGCGGTAAACAAGGAGGAAACAAAAAAAAAATAATACACAGATTTTCATGCCATATAATACATATAGATCGAAGTGAATGGTTTTTACTAAAGGTGACTGCCTTAGTGTTCATGGCATTTAAATAGAATATGAATGCTATACTAGTCCAGATCAAGGATAATTATTTTCCTGTCTATAATGCGTGAAGATAGATGGAAAAATTAAATTCTCACTCTTGAATGTCCACAAAGTGCATTATAACGATTAGGGTGGAAAGTAAGGGGAGGTGAGGAAGGATATACTGGAGTATTAAAGTCCCAAAAGAACGCTAGGCCAGTCTATCTTTTAAGTTTTTACAGAAGTTAGAAGGAGCCTCCCACTGTGGCATTGACTGATCCATTCAATTATTCATTCACATGTTTGTTAAATTTGCCTTGAGATCTGGTACCAAGCACTTTGCTACTTGCTTGATTTAAAATGATGAAAAATCTCAATTTCAATCTTCAGGGAGCCACATTTTTGTTTCACTTGGGAGTAGGCAGTCAGGCCACCCATGAAGACCTATTTACAGTACACAGGATGATTCCCATTCAGTACATCCTGAGGTCTGGGCAAGAGGGCTCTTTTCCTTGTGTTCCTTTCTTTGGAGCTCCCAACATATCACTAACAGAAGAAAAAGTAAGTACATTTATTAAAGAACTCATAGATGCTTCAGTACTCAGCACGTTGAACCACAATCCAGAAACCCAAAACATCTGCTGCCATGACTGACCCACTGAGGCCCTAGAGAAATATTTCTTCACTCCTCTGCCCCTGTGTCATCAAAACGAAAGACAGCCGCAGCTGAATTCTGTAAAGGACGGTAGTCGTCATGCCTCTGATGTCTGATGAACACCGCTTTTGAGACCAGGGAAGACTTGACCGTGCAGTGCTTAAATAAGAATAGAGACAAATTTGCTAACTGGTCAAATTCTTGATCTGAGACAGCATGGATAGAATATATTTTTGCATATCAAAACGTCCGTTGTTTGTATATCCCAAAGGTCCAATATGTGTTTCATGGATACATATATATACATACATAATACATAATATAAGTGTTACATATTTATATAATTATAATATAAAATATATAATAACTAAAAATCAGAATACCAGCTTTGTTTAGTTTAAAATTTGCTATTGATCTCTGTATTTAGCCTTTTAATTTTGGGGTTTTTTTTTTTAGTATTTCAGAAAAGTTGTTTTTGAAAAGCATAAAATTAAATTTTCTGTTTTTACAGCTAAGTTTTATTTTTAGTGAATATATATTCAGATTGTCAACATCTTAGACACAGTTCCATTTGACTTTCATCTTTCAGATATCTGTAGCAGTGGAAATATATACAAAAGTTGTATATATATGAGTTGTTTATAGCAACATACTGATTTTACTGAAATAAAAATATAGGATTTTGTATATATTTCCACTGCTTTTTGCTTTTCTTCCAGATACCTCTAGAACATCAGTAAAATATCCACACATTTGTAATAATATATTCATTTCTTATATTTTCCTAAATTTTAGTTCTATAAAAGCAATAACCTTAAGCATATCAAAGTAAGAGAGTAGACATTTCTGTTAACGCTTTTTAAAGTGATATTGAGATAGTACTTAATTTGTACTTTTGTCCCAAGCCATGCAAATGTTACACACTGGCCAGATTCTTCTGTTAATTTAATGGATACCCAAGGCGATATCTTACAGCAATGTATTATGCCATGGAGGATATATAATGAGAAATAAAATAAATAGGGACCTCTTCTGCGAAGAGGTTATCATTCTGTAAGAAACAGAGGTAATTGATCAGGCCATGGTCAGCGGTGCAATGTTGTGATAGGGGGAGTGCAATACAGCGCTCCACTCCAGGGCCACAGCAGGGTGTACGCTGGGAGGAGGTGGGGGCAAGGCTTTCTAGAACATAGTGTGAAATGGAGGCTGAAGGACAAGTTCAGAGAGCTAAGGAAGAAGAGGAGGTGAAAATATAGCCTTTAGATGGCAGAGAAATCATGGCAGAGCCCTGGATGCAAGAAACAGTGAACTCTTTCTGTAAGAGAAAATCGAAAAATACTCATTTATTTTTAGGTTTATTATAATACCTGTTCAACTTTTCTCCCAACTCTGTAGCGTCACTCTGATTTGGTAGGAAAAGATGAAAACCTCAAAGAGTAATATTCTACAATGAAAACAATATCGATAGTACTTGCTAACTCCTACCTGTTACTTACTAAATACCAGAGCTTTATTCATGAACGTTTTTCATACCCGAATGTATTTAATCCTTATAACAACTCTAAGAGGGAGGGCCTGTTATTACTAAACCTTTTTAGTAGCGGAGAAACCAAGTCACAAAATGATTGTCACTTGTTTAAGATTCTTCAGCTAGTAAGTCGCAGAGTCAGGATGATTTGGAACTAGGCAGTCTGGCTTCAAATAATAACAATACTATACTTGGTAATGCTTATATAACATATAATATATAGCAATATATTATATGTTATAAATATAAGTTTAGTATTTTTATTATTGAGAGGGCATATACCAGACCCATGCTAAGTACTTTACATTCCTTATCATATTTATCCTTCACAGTTACAATTGTTATCAGTTTTCTGCTGATAACGTTAAGCCTTGGAGAGATTAAGTAATTCATCTGCAATCACACAGTTAGAAGGTCATAGAGCTGGGAATCAAAGCCACTTACCCTGATGATAGCCAGGCTAAGCTGTCATCTAACAGAAAACAGTTTGTTAAGTATTCTTTAGAGTATGATTATATAGAATTATAGAGGTTTTTCAGAAAATTCTCAAAGGACTTCCAATTTTATAATGTGGCGTTTTTCTTGATTTTTCCCCCTAAAAAATGGAAAGATGATTTCAAAACAAAATAACTCATAAAAGAAACTATACTTAGATTTTTCTTCTTTATTCCATAATCCAGAATTTAGAGGCAAAATCAAACCTGATGACATATTCTCTTAAGGAATGGTGAAACTGTAGTTTTTCTCCCTTTGAATGTGGCCACCATATGTTTTGTTTTTAATGACAATGTTTCTTTCAGCTACTTCAATGAAGTCCTGATAGAAAAATCTCAGTGATTTTAAGCCTCTTTATTATAAAATGTAGATAAACCACAATTGGTTCAGGTCTTTTGCTTCCCATAATTCATTTTATTTTTCTCATTTGAATCCGGGTCTCTTTTTCATTTCCCATAAGCATGGTTAAAACAGACTGTTCTGAGTTCTGTGGAAAAATAACAAAACCTATTTTAACAAGTTTTTGGTCAAGGCGCTGAATTAATGAAGCTTGGTGTCTTTAGGGCCAACTCTTAGCACATATCCCATTGTTCCCTCAGAACTGGGCTTTTCTGGCTGAAGGAAATCATACTCTAAAAACAGCCCCCCTACTGTTATGAAATTTATAAGGCCCCACCTAATCTAATTTTTCTTCGCCTCTGTCAAATCTGGGTTGAATTAGACTGGATGATCCAAAATTGTTTCAGCAGGATTATAGATAAAGACAGAAAAATACCCATTGTGATTTTATATTCTATTCAAGCTCATTTACAATTAAGAGATGAATTGTTAGATGCAAAATAAAGAGCAGTTGAACAGTTATGCCTTATCAGAGGCATCATGAAAAGCGAACATTGACTGAGCTCTCTTTGTATGTCAAGTACGATCACAGGTGCTTTAAACCTACCATCTTCTTTTAACTTTTCCAAACTGTGTTACATAAAGTGTTCTTATCTCATTAGCACTAATGAGGGGGAAGTCCCTGAAAGATATTAAGAAATGTTCAAGGTTTACATATCTAGAAAGTGACAGTTGTAGCGTTAGAAATGAAAAAGTCCAAAGTCTGAGCTATCAGACTTGATGAGAAACGTTTCTGATATTTGTAACCACTTTTTCTGTAAGTGTTACAGAGGCAATATAAGCATTTTCATTTTTGGAACTGTCTGTTCCACCCATCAATCTTCCACAGATCGACTATTTTGCTAACATAAGAACTTCTTTTAAAACTTGCGGCATGTAAAATAAGAGTAAAAATGAAATTGTAGGTGCTATCAAATCCAGCAATAGGTAGACATCCGAAAACATTTTTGAACAAATCAGCTATTAAATGTGATACATTAGATACTAATTTTCCAATACTTTGACAAAATTAGCATCTAATACTTGCTTGTTATAAACTACATTTATCCTTTTACTGTATAGGGTATTGAAATCCACAAAGCCATATTTTATAAAATGGTTAATGTGGGTGTTTGCAAATATTTTCTCAAATTTCTAAAAAAAAAAAAAAAAAGTATACACTTCAGAAATTGTAAACCAGAAAAAGAACTGACTTCTACAAATTTCTAGAAAAAAAAAATGCTAACAAGATGGCTTGTGAGGACTCTTAAATAAAAGAGGGATCACAGGAAGTCAAAATACCTTTTTGAAAAACAAACAATATTAAAGGATCCTTATCATTTTGATAATATTAATGGATTATTTAGTCAAAGGTTCTTTCATCTCTACTTGCTGTTTTTCTTTCACTCTGTTCTCACTCTGACTTCAGCCTAAAATTCAACTTTCATCAGATTTTTATCAAACTATGTTGGAAACAGAAAGAATGTAGGATTAGTAACAATACTGAGGAAGAATACAAAATGTCATCGATTTTTAGTACACTTGGGTCTTCAGGGTTCCGTAGGGGGCTTCATCCTGCCACATCTTCATTGATGCCTTGTATGAAAACAGATTTATTGCTGCGATAAACCTGAGGAAGATAGTTTATGTTTCAGGAGATTCAGAAAGATCTCAACAGCTAGATTCTTGGACTAGAAAACATATTTATCACTGTTAAATTTCCTCTTATAAGCAAATTACACTATTTAAAAAATGCCAGCAGCAAAATTTGGTTGGGGAAGAAAGAGCTAAGTACACGTTATGTGACATGAGACTTAATTGGCAGTAGATTAAGTATGAGCTGACTGTGTGACCTACTGTTTATAAAGGAGGGGGAAAAGAGTCCAATAATTCACAGGCTGCATCAATACCATGGAATATCCAGATCAAAAGACCATATACGATGACTGAATTCTGTAGTAGTTAGATTATATTTAGAACCATGTATTCACTTCAGATGATACACTTAGAGGGGGATATTAGCAAGCTATGTTTGTTTAGTCACTTGGGCATTTACTTAATAGATATCAAGTACCTTCTATGTCTTTAGTAGGATGCTAGGCACTGGGTTTAATGAAGAGGAAATATAATTAATGTATTCATGAATCATCATGTCTAAAATGTGGGGAGACCAGGCATTGAACGTATAAACAAGTAATGAAAAATTCTTTGTATGCTCATATGCTACCATATAGGAAAAACATGACTAAACAAATTATCACAGAATTGGAGGATATCTAGAGATGGTATGACTTTAAATATAAGCTATACAGCGTACAAAGTACTTGCCTTTTCAGGTTCTGTGTCTGTGCGGGGGAGGGGAGGGAGGACACCAAAGAGAAATATCTCAAGAGCTGCTAAAAACAAGGAATCATGAGAAGCCTTTGAGACACATTCATGGATATTCAGATGCCACGGATAAAACAAATGGTGGTTTGACATAGATGCTTCAAATCACTGCTGATTGAGTTATGAGCCCTGACTTTCAACCACTTCTCACATCAGCAGCTCTATATAGTACGATCAAGAGTGAACAAAACAAGAACTTCTTTTCCTGAGGAATATAAATTTGTTCGGCTAGCAAATATTTAAGTTCAAAAGGATGATCAGAACATAGTGTCTCAGAAGGTGATGTGTCAGGCCCAGATCTGAGGGACGACAAGCTGTCAAAGAAAATAGAATATTTGCAACTACAGAGGTGGGAAAGAGGACCAAATGAAGTTAAAAGCAGCCTGAGGGTGCTGGGTGGCTCAGTCAGTTGAGTGCCCTACTCGTGATTTCGGCTCAGGTCATGATCTCATGGGTCATGAGATGGAGCCCTGCAATGGGCTCTGTGCTCAGCGGGGAGTCTGCTCAAGATTCTCTCTCTTCCTTTCCTTCTGCCCCTCCCCCGACTCACACTCAAGCACACACTCTGTCTCTCTCTCTCAAATAATAAAAAAAAAATTTTAAAGCATCATATGGTCATTTAAAACTTTTCACTGTTATGTTTCAGCAACAACTTTTACAGGTAGAAAATTACCTCCTAATTTAAGAAAGTTACAATGTTTACTGAACTCCTTGGATAAAAGTCAAACTATAGTAACAGTATGGATGTTCTGTAACTTCAAGACCTTCCAGACCATTCTTTCACCTTCAATAGCACTTTTTTTTTTTTTAGCTTGATACTGTTTTTTCTCTTTAAAGCTACACATAGCTTCATTTCTTTTCCTTACAGTTTATTCCTTAGCCACCCATGGCATTTAATTTACAGAGTTTCTCACAGTCTGGATTTTATTGATTGCATATTTATGGTGTGGTTCAACATATTCCTCTGATCTCTGTATTTGCTGCAAATTGGCTGCTCTCTCTGAACACTTATCATACTACGTTTGACCCCTTTGGTTAAATTATAGAGGCTCTGTCCTTCCAACTGAGTGGCTTGGTTTTGTTTTGCTCTTGTGTGTTGTTGGCAGCTAGTGATATTCAATGTCTAAAGTCATTAATTTATTACGGCTTATGAAATGTTGGTATTCTAATTCTGAAACTTAATTTTCATTTTAATGGCCATGATTTTATTTAAAAAATCCTTTTTTGCTATTTGTTTAATCAGTTACACAGTTCATATAAGTCAAGTGCTTGATTTGTTTGTATCATTTATTCAATTTGCAAAGTAATAAATTCATTCCCTGTTATCTTCAAAAAAAAAGACAAATTAGTTTTTTAATCATTATAAACTCATGGATTTTAGTATGTTTGATATATTTCAACCTATTACAATTCTTATCATTATTGAAGCTCAGTTTTTCCCATCTGTAGTCAGTGGTGGCCTCTTCAAGTTTGTTTCTGAGTCTATTGATATTACCCTTTGCTGTCTGCTGTGTGAAGGTATTCCAGCTTCATTGTGCATCTTTTTCCTTTAAACTTGGATTCAGCCAGATTTTCCAAGAAAGGTCAAATTCTTTTAATAAGAAATAGTATTCAAAGACTAAAACCTGTGTGCAGAGATGTGTACCGCTACTGTAGTTTTCATTGTTGATAGGTACGTAGGTAGATAAACAGATAAAGATATAATTGATGATTACTGAAAACTGTGAAATTTGTTGCATATGTTATCCTCAATCCTGCTTTTCATTATTTGTCTATATTCAAATTATCAAATCATATAGCCATTAAACACTTTAGTCTTTCCCTCGTAATTCTTGTTTATTCTCAACTACGTATATATAAACATATATATAATAAGTCTGATGATGATCTAATTTTATGTCTCTTATATATCATTTGCTATTATTGTCTCGTTGTCCAAAGGATTTTTTTTTCTTTAGCATCCTGAAATTTTACTAGATTATTTACTGGTGTTAATTTTCTGAGTTGGTACAGAGTATATGTTTCTTATATGCAGTTTTATCTATATTTTTTATTTTATTTGAGGAAAGTTTTCTTCAATTAAAGCTTTTAATATTTTTTTCTGTTCTTTTGCTTTACTTTTCATTTTTCTTGGACTTGCATTTTTTGTAAACTCTATCATTTTGCCTGTTTTCAATATTTGCTTTCTCTTGAATCCCTTTAATTGCCTTTTTTACTTTTTAAAGAACTTTTCTCCCTCTAGCCTTCTATTTTTCTTGAGGCATTATTTACTCTGTTTACTGGCTCTTAATTCCCTTTTAATTTTGTATTTATTTGTGAAATAACATTTTTAAGTTCTAATTCTTTTTTGACTACTTTCAACTCATTTCTTGGTTTTTAAAAATTGATTTATATTGAATTTCATATATTATACGATTTTTAATATCTTATAGCCACTTTCATACCACATTATTTATTTGGACTTCTATTTTTTTTGACTATTGTCTGGTATTATTTGGACTTCTCTCTGGTATGCCTTCATTATATCTAGTTATCATTTTGCTCTTTATTCTTTTTAATCTTGTAATAACTTTGTAGTAGATCTGACTTGATAAATTTCTGTTGCTGATCTTTATATGAATTTAGCTTTTTCTAAACTTTCAAAAGAGCTATTGTTCAGAGTAGGAAGGAAGATGACAGTGGAGTTCAAGGACCCTAGTCTTGTCTCATCCCACAAATAAAACTAGATAACCATCATATGATCCTAAATACCCCAGAAGTCAACCTGAAGACTGGAGGAACAAACTCAACAACTAAAGGTAGAGAAGAGGACACATCAAAGTGAGTAGGAAGTGTGGGATGTGGCTTAAGAGAGAAATGGATCAGGCCACTGAGGTGGGGAAGGAGCCATGGTCATGGATAAAGGCAAAAGACAGACTAACACAAAGAATGCATGGGGAAGATGATTCCTAGAGCAACTGGCTTGGAAAGCAAGAGGGCCCCAAAATTGTGAGATCTTGCAACCAATAGAACTTAAAGCCTGGAGTTTTAAAAGTCAGCAGTTTAAGCTCTAGGAGAGCTCAGAGCAAAATTGTGAGATCTTGCAACCAATAGGACTTAAAGCCTGGAGTTTTAAAAGTCAGTGGTTTAGGCTCTAGGAGAGCTCAGAGGCACTGGGGCTGCTCTTGGAGAAAAGGCAGAGCAAATAGCTGGAAACATATAGTGTGAAAATGGTGATCTGAAGAGTGCCTGGGAAATACTCTGTGGAGGTATTAGCTCATTTTGGAGCACATCCCAGAGAGAGAGCATTCACAGAGAGACCACTCTGGGAGCAAAGGAACTGGCCAGTACCATTGCTCTCCTTGCACACCACCACCTGCAGGAACCAGTGCAACAACAACAGTCAGTACCTAACTTGGTTACACCAAGCCCCACCCCATGCCACTCCCCCACACTCAGTGGAATCACCTCTCCCAGTCACCCTTACCTCAGGCCTAGTGTGGCAGGTCCTCACCCCAAAAAGACTGGCCCAAACCACAGCTCACACTGCATCTCCTGACCTGGGCATTTTGTGGAATCTTGGTTCTAGTGGGGGCAGCAATACTTATTTCATAAGCAGAACAGAGCACACCTAGGTAAAATGCCCAACATTCAGACCAGGGACCACACAACAGGCAAAGGGAGCTTCTGCAGACAACTGACATCTAGGATAATGTAGCCAGGTCACAACAGCAGAGCACACACAGCACACATTGGAGACACTCTGGGAAACACCAGGCCCTGGAGACCAGGAGACACTACTTTGTCGGGCACTACAGCACCTCTTCTTCATAAAGCTATTACCCTCAACAACAGGACACATAGCTGACTTTCCTAACACAGAGAAAGAGGCACGGAGACTCAGACAAAATGAGAAGACAGAGGAATTTGTCCCAAATGAAAGGACATGACAAGACCATGGCCAGAGGTCCAAGTGAAACAGATATAAGTCACATGTTTGATGGAAAATTTAAAACAATGATCATAAGGAAACTCACTGCACTTGAGAGAAGAGTGGAGGGTCTCCATGAGACCATTAACACAGAGATAAGGAATAACACAGAAGAGATACGGAGCTCAGTAAACGAAATGAGAAACATGCTTGATGGAATGAACAACAGGCTGGAAGAAGCAGAGTAATGAATTAATGACCTAGAAGATGGAGTAATGGAAAATAATCAAGCTGAACAAAAGAGAGAAAAAAGAATTATATAAAACAAAAATAGACTTAGGGAACTCCGTGACTCCTTCTAACATAATAACATTCATATTTTAGTAGTCCTGGAAGAGGAAGAGGGAGAAAAGGGGGCAGAAAATTTATTTGAAGAAATAATAGCTGAAAACTCCCCTAATCTGGGGAAGGAAACAGATATCCAGATCCAGGAGACGCAGAGAACTCCCAACAAAATCAACAAAAGCAGATCTACACCAAGATATATTGTAATAAAAATGGCAAAATGCAGTGATAAAGAAAAAAAAAATTAAAAGCAGCAAGACAAAAGAAGACAGTCACATACAAAGGAAACCCCATAAGGCTATCAGATTTTTCAGCTGCAAATTGTGAAGCCAGAGGAGTGACATGATATATTCAAATGGGAATGACATATTCAAATGCTGAATGGGAAAAATCTGCAGCTGAGAATACTCTATCCAGTAAGGTTATCATTCAGAATAAAGAAGAGATAAAGAGTTTCCCAGGGGAAAAAAAAAATTAAAAGAATTTGTGACTACTAAACCAGACTGCTATATGCAGAAGATGTTATATACCATCATAATGGTAACCACAAGTCAAAAACCACTAATAAATATGCAAAGAATAAAGAGAAAGAAATCTAAACATATTACTAAAGAAAACCAGCCAACCATGAAAGAGAAAAAGACAAGAAAGGATCAGAGAAAATCTTCAGAAACAACCACAAAACCAGTAATGAAATGATAATAAATACATATCTATCAGTAATTACTTTGAATGTAAATGTACTAAACACTCCAATCAAAAGACATATGGTGACAGAATGGATTTAAAAAAAAAAAAAACAAGACCCATTTATATGCTGCCCACAAGAGACTCATTTTAGACCTAAAGACACCTACAAATGTAAAGTAAAGGGAATGGAGAAATATTCATCAAGCAAATGGATATCAAAAGAAAGCCAGAGTAGTAATACATGTATCAGTCAAAATAGACTTCAAAACAAAGACTGTAACAAGAGATGAAGAAGGACACTATATAATAATGAAGGAGACAATCCAACAAGAAGATATAACAATTGTATTTATTCATGCATCCAACATGGGAGCACCCAAATCCATAAAACAGTTAATAGCAAACATGAACTAATCAATAATAATAAAATAGTAGGAGACTTTATCACCTCACTTACATGGATGGACAAATCATCCACAAAAACAAGCAAACAAACAAAAAACCCCCCAAACCCCCCCCCCCAAAAAAAAACCCCAAAAAACCAAGGACACAAAGGCTTCAAATGACACACTAGACTAGATGGATGAACAGATATGTTCAGAACATCCCATCCTAAAACAACAGAATACATATTCTTCTCAAGTGTATCTGGAACATTCTCCAGAATACATCACATATTAGGCCACAAAACAGGCCTCAACAATTTCAAAAAGATCAAAGTCATACCATGCATTTCATCTGAACACAACTCTATGAAACTATAAATTGACCACATTAAAAAATCTGGAAAGACTACAAAAGCATGGAGGTTAAATAACATGCTGCTATACAATGAATGGGTTAACCAGGAAATAAAAGAAGAAATAAAAAAATACACGTAAACAAATGAAAATGAAAGCACAATGATTCAAAACCTTTGGGATGCAGCAAAACTGGTTCTAAGAGGAAAGTTTATAGCAATATAGGCCAACCTCAAGAAGCAGGAAAAATCTTCAATAAACAACCTAGTCTTACACCTGAAGGAGCTACAAAAAGAACAAACAAAACCTAAAACCAGCAGCAGGAAGGAAATAATAAAGAGTAGGGCAGAAATCAATGATCTAGAAACTAAAAAAACAGTAGAATAGATCAATGAAACCAGGAGCTAGTTCTTTGAAAAAATCAAGACAATTGATGAGCCAGACTTATCCAGAAAAAAACTGAAAGGACCCAAATAAATAAAATCACAAATAAGAGACAAGAAATAACAACGAACACCACAGAAATATAATTATAACAGAATATTATGAAAAACTATATGCCAACAAACTGGACAATCTAGAAGAAATGGATAGATTCCTAGACACATATAAACCAATAAAACTGAAACAGGAGGAATAGAAAATTTAAATAGACTTATTGCCAGCAAGGAAATTGAATCAGTAATCACAAAACTCCCAACAAACAAAAGTCTGGGACCCAGAAGTCTTCACAGGAGAATTCTACCAAACATTCAAAAAGAGTCAATACCTATTCTTCTCAAACTATTCCAAAAAGAAAAAGGAAAACTTTCAAATTCTATGAAGCCAGCAATACCTGGATACCAAAAGCAGATAAAGACACAGCAAAAAAAAAAAAAAAAAAAAAAAAAAAGAGAGAGAACCATAAGCTAATATCTGTGAGGAACATAGATGCAAGAATCCCGAACTAAATACTAACAAGGTGAATCCAACACTGCATTAAAAAAATCATTCAACATGATCAAGTGGGATTTATTCCTGGGTTGCAAGGTGGTTCAATCACAAATCAAGCAATGTGATGCATCACATCAATAAGGGAAAAGATAAGAACCATATGATCATTTCAGTAGACACAGAAAAAGCATTTGACAAATACAACATCCATTCAGTATAAAAACCCCCAACAAAGTAGGTTTAGAGAGATCATTCCTCAATATAATAAAGGCCATATATTAAAAACCCACAGCTAATATCATCCTTAATGGGGGGGGAAACCAAGAGTCTTTTTTCTAAGGTCAAGAACAAGACAAGGATGTCTACTCTCACCACTTTATTCAACTTAGTGCCGGAAGACCTATCCACAGCATTCAGAAAATAAAGAAAAATAAAAGGCATCCAAATCAGTAAGGAAGAAGTAAAACATTAACTATTTGCAGATGACATGCTACTATATATAGAAAACCTGAAGGGGTCTGCCAAAAAGCTGCTAGAACTTCTAAATGAATTCAGTAAATTCACAGTATATAATTTCAACGTACAGAAATCTGTTGTATTTCTATACATCAATAATGAAGCATTAGGAAGAGAAATTAAGAAAACGGTTTCATTGAAATTGCACCAAACATAATAGGATATCTAGGAATAAACTTAATCAAACAGGTGAAAATGCTGTACTCTGAAAACTACAAAACATTGATGAAAAAAATTGAAGATGACATAAAGAAATTGAAAAATATCCCATACTCATGATTGGAAGAACAAATATTGTTAAAATGCAATATACACATTTAATGCAATCCTTATTAAAATATCAACAGCATTTTTCACAGAACTAGAACAAACAATCCTAAAATTTGTATGGAACCACAAAGGACATCAAAATACCACAGCAATCTTGAAAAAGAAAAAACAAAACAAAAAAAAAAACACTGGAGGTTTCACAATTCCAGACTTCCAAGTTATATTACAAAGCTATAGTAATCAAAATGGTATGGTACAGGCATAAAATAGACACACGGATCAATGGAACAGAATAGAAAACTCAGAAATAAACTCACAATTATACGGTCAATTGATCTTTTGACGAAGGAGGAAAGAATAACCAGTGGGGAAAAGACAGTCTCTTCAACAAATGGTATTGGGGAAACTGGACAGCTACATGCAAAAAAATAGAAATGGACTACTTTCTTATACCCTAGACAAAAATAAACTCAAAATGGATTACAGGCCTAAATGTGAGACCTGAAACCATAAAAATCCTAGAAGAAAGCACAGGTTTTAATTTCTCTGACATTGTCCATAATACCATTTTTCTAGATAAGCCTCCTGAGTCAAAGGAAATAAAAACAAAAATAAACTATTGTGACTACATCAAAATAAAAAGCTTCTGCCCAGCAAAGGAAACAAACAACAAAACTAAAAGACAACCTACTGAATGGGAGAAGATACTTGCAAATGACATACCTGATAAAAAGATAGTGTCTAAAATACATAAAGAATTTATACAACTCAACACCCAAAAGCCAAGCATTCCAATTAAAAATAGAGAAGACATGAACAGACATTTCTCTAAAGAAGACATCCAGATGGTCAACACATGAAAAGCTCAACATCGCGCATCATCAGGGAAATGCAAATCAATACTACAATGAGATATCCCCTCACACCTGTCAGAATGACTAAAATCAACTCCAGAAACAAGGGGTGTTGACATGAATATGGAGAAAAAGGAACACTTGTACATAGTTGGTGGAAATGCAAACTGGTGCTGGCACTGTCAAAAACAGTATGGAGGTGCTTCAGAAAGTTAAAAATAGAACTACTGGATGATCTAGCAGTTGTACTACTAGGTATTTACCCAAAGAGTACAAAAACACTAATTCAAAGGGATACATGCACCCCTATGTTTATTGAAGCATTGTTTACAATAGCCAAGATACGGAAGCAACCCAAGTGTTCATTGATTGATGAATAGATAAAGAAGTGGTGTGTGTGTGTGTATATACATATACACAATGGAATATTGTTCAGCCATAAAAAAGAATGAGATCTTGCCATTTGCAGCAACATGGATGGAGCTAAAGAGTAGAATGCTGAGTGAAATAAGAGCAATAGAAATACCATCTGATTTCACTCATATGTGGAATTTAAGAAACATTAAACAAATGAGCAAAGGGAAAAAAGAAAGAGAGAGAGACAAACCAAGAAACAGACTCTTAATTATAGGGAACAAACTGATGGTTACCAGAGGGGAAGTGAGTGGGGGGATGGGTGAAATAGTTGATGGGGATTAAGGAGTGTACTTGCCATGATGAACCCCAGGTGATTAAAATAAAAACTCTTAAAAAACTTTAAAAATTTAAAACAAAGAAGATGCGGTTCAGCTAGGTTTTTCCTTTTCCGTTGTTTTCATGAAATGTAAAGTATGGCACCTTAATTTCTGAGATTCCTTGGCTATGTTCCTCTTTTCCCCTTGTATGTGGCTCATGTCTATTTTTCACCTATTTTTCTCCTATCCTGCCCAATTTTGCTTCCACTTAAAGCAGTATTCCTCAGTGTGAGGCCCTGTCCTGGAATGGCTCCCTAGCTAGTCAGTTTCTAGAGTCTGTAAGTGACAGACTGCTTCATCCCCTAAAGGCCCTGACAAGAGCCCTCTGTAATTATCCATTCTTTGAGTGAGCAAGACTCCTCCCAAATTCAGCTATTGTTTTCAAATGCCCTGCTTGAGTTTCAGTTGGTGACACTTGGTGATTTTCCCCCCACCATTTTATATTTTGGGTTCCATGGGGATGCTTTCTTATTTCACTATGTGTGTGTGTGTGTGTGTGTGTGTGTGTGTGTGTGTGTGTGTTGCTTTGGGTTTGACTTTCACTATGTAGTTGTTTCTTTTGATTTTTTGTGGGCATTTGGGAAAATCTAAAATCTGTGTTGCCACCGCTGCCACAATATTCCCAGAACTCACCAGAATCAGTTTTTAATTATTTAAGTTGTAGCCTTGCAACCTAAGACTTAAAATTTGTTTGGGGACTTTATTATCTTGATCAATGGTCAATGAAAGATTCTTGGCTTTCTCTTTCAGAAGACCTTTTTCATACTGAAGGGCCAGATCTCCTTTTTGTGTTTAGTATGCTATTAGTCACCAAATAATGATTTTGGACTTTGTAAATTGGCAAGCCCTGAATTTTTGTCAGGCAAAGAGCTCTCCATTTCTACTTAGTAAAATTCTGTTATCCTAATCCCAAATCCTAACTCAACTGGAGTTCTTACTGTGGGATACCAATTTCTACAATTAAAAAAACATAATAAATTGCATAATTAGCCAATTATTGGGTTTAGATGGACATTTCTTATCTGAAACATGCATGGGGAACACCTCCAAACCTACAGCCCTGCAAGAAGCCCAAATAGTCTTTGGCCTACGACAATGCATGGTGATGTGTTGCCAGTTGCTATCCTGCTATGCAGGAATATTTTGGAGTTTTGGACCACAGGCAGTGATGCCAAATGGGTTCCTTCCAGTTAGGTGGCCAGGCTTTTGAGGAATAAGAACAGTCAATGCTTGGAACATATCCTGGCTTCAAGCTTGCATATCCAGTTTCTTCCCAAACATGAGTTCCCTATTTAGCAATGAGATAATAGCTAGTACTAAAGACAATTATAGATCATATTTCATATATTAGAAATCTCTTTGTTTACCAATACATCTTCCCAGATATAAAATACAAAGGCTCGAGAGGAAAGCTCAAATGCTCACAGAAGAAAAATACACAAGAAATATAAATGAAGTAAGCAATGATAATAAAATTTCTATTTTTACCTCAGAGACACTTAGCATTTAAAGAAAATTCTTCCCTTCCATACACAGGTATGCTTTCTCATCTTTTTTTTTTTTTTAATCACAAGGTCCTCTCTATCAGAGACTTTCCCACTTTTAACAGAGACATAGATAAGATTAAATTTACCTTTTTTTTTTAAAGTTTTATTTATTTAAGTAATCTCTACAACCCATGTGGGGCTCAAACTCATGACCCTGAGATCGAGTCGCATTCTCTCCCAACTGAGCCAGCCAGACACCCAAGCTTGTCTTTCTTCTTAACTCCATTATACAGGAAATCCAATAACAACAAATGGCACTTGACACTTGACCTAATTACAATGTAAATAAGAGGCAGTTATAGGGATATTTTAAAACTGAAATGTACAGGTCCCATCCAAAGGAAGTACTTTCAGTCAGCTTCAGATGACTTTTGTCATGCACTAATATAGGCCCAACATGTCTAGATATGCCACGTTTTCAAAAGAAGCAGATCATCCTGAAATATCCCAGGTTTAAACGATGGCAACTCATTCCATTTATCTTTTTTTTTAAAGGTTTTATTTATTTATTCGACAGAGATAGAGACAGCCAGCGAGAGAGGGAACACAAGCAGGGGAAGTGGGAGAGGAAGAAGCAGGCTCATAGCGGAGGAGCCTGATGTGGGGCTCGATCCCAGAACGCCGGGATCACGCCCTGAGCCTAAGGCAGACGCTTAACCGCTGTGCCACCCAGGCGCCCCGCATTCCATTTATCTTTAAGCATTGTATAGGCAAATATTCTGAGGACCAAGCAAAACACAACTGCAGGTGATGGAGTATAGTATATTTTTCTCCTCTAGAAGCCCAACCTAGTTCATTGTCGTGTATTTTCATTCTTAGTGTGTTTCAAGACCAAGTTCAAGAGTTACCTTCTTTGTGAAGCTCTTCTTCAGTCTCTCCAGTTAGCATGTATTTTACTCCTTTGTGTGTTCATTACCCCCTAACCCGACTTCTGTCACACCATCCATGTATAATTTTTCTGCCTATCAGTCTCCCATACTAAGCCGCAATTTCCTCCAGGTAAGAGGCTGTAATGGATTGAATGATGGCTCCACCAAATTATGTCCCACACCCTAAACCCTAGATCCTGTGAGTATGAACTTATTTGGAAAAAGGATCTTTGCAGTTGTAATTAAGCTAAGGATCTCAATATGAGATCATCCCGGATTATCTGGGTGTGCCCTAAATCCGATAATACATGTCCTTATAAGAGACATTGGACAAGGTCATGTGAAGACAGAGGCAGAGAATAGAGAGATGCAGCCATAAGCCAAGAAATGCCTGGAGGTACCAGAAGCTGAAGGAAACAAGGAATGACCCTTTTCTGTAGCCTTCAGAGTGAGCCTAGTGCTGCTGACACCTTGCTTACAGACTTCTGGTTTATACACTGTGACAGAAAAACTTTTGCTGTTTTTTTTTTAATTTTTTTTATGTAAAGTTCAATGATTCATTAGTTGCGTATAACACCCAGTGCACCATGCAATACATGCCCTCCTTACTACCCATCACCGGTCTATCCCATTTCCCCAACCCCTCCCCTCTGGAGCCCTCAGTTTGTTTCTCAGAGTCCATAGTCTCTCATGCTTCATTCCCCCTTCTCATTACCCCCCTTTCTTTATCCCTTTCTTCTCCTACCGATCTTCCTAGTTCTTATGTTCCATAGATGAGAGAAGCCATATGATAATTGTCTTTCTAAAGTCCTCTCATTTTTGGTGATTTGTTACAGCAACTCTAGAAAATGAATAGAGAGACTATGCTTACATAACCTTGTATCCCAAACCCTTAGCACAAAGTCTGCTATATACAGAGCAGGCAGGAAATAGATGTTAATTCTTTGGGATCAAAGGTATAAATTCTTACTCTTTATGAACTTATGAGTTTCCTTGCACACTTCATGCACTGTGATGAAATGATATTCCACTTCTCATAATGAAGGCTCTTAAATGGATTTATTAAAGTTCAGTAATCAAACTAGCAGCAGTTTATTAGAGTTAGGAACATTTATGTACAATTACTCTCTGAAAAAGTGCATAAAGTACACCCTTCTATAGATGAGCAGAGAGGAGCAAATACTTCGTCCACATCAGGTGTGTGATGCAATGCCCACAAGGAGTGTAAAGGCTCATCTCTTTCCTAAGGAGAGTGATCGTAGTCCCTGAAGGCAGAATAGCAGAATGGATCCTGATAACAGAAGCCATGGATTTGAACCAAAGTGCTGCTTGTTACTTACAAGTTCTCTGAGGGAGTGGGGGAAAAGGGGAGATGGTAAACACTGTAAGTATTAAAAGGATTAGAAGGTTAAACACCCTCTCTGATTATCTGGACATAGAAGCGACTAAAAATATGTTACCTGCCTTCTAAAGATTTCTACTATGCTGTCCTTTCTTAATTGAGGAATTAAAGGTTGGGAAAATGTATTCACTGAGCCTACTGGCTTGAATTTAAGGGTATTAAGTTGGATTTCCTATTCTTAAAATGCAATCCAGATTTCCCTTCTATAATTCCTGAAAAGCTGGTAGGGGGATGGGCAGGGTGAGGAGCAGGGACTTTAGTACCAAGAGGGCAATTAAATCTTGGAATTGTTATTTCCCTTGCTGAATAATTAAAACAAAATAAAAATGGAGCTCTGCCTTGGCTCTCCATTTAACACCCTTCTTCTTGTCAATGGTTAGTTGGTGCTTATAACTGGCATACGATTCTTAATGAGAAGGTCACATAGATGAAATCATGAACCCACAACTAGAATAATATCCATATCAAGGCTTTCTGTGAGAAGCAGGTCTTGCAAATTATGTTTAGCCTTATCAACTCAGTTTTCTCCGTTGGCAAAACATTTTCAACACCATGCTAGTGTTGTTGGTAATTATGTCAGCCTGCCCATCAATCTTTCTAAAAGAGAAATACACCACCACAAACCCACTGAAGACAACAGCTTTTATTCTATTCCCTGTGAACCAGTCTAAAGGCCTAGACAAGGAGCAAGAAGCTCACCAAAAGGAGTGTTTTTAGTTTTCAGTCTCAAAAACATGCAGAGGTTAAGTTAGGTTATATAAGTAATTTGTATTGATTCGTGGATATCAATTATAGATTATTTTAAACTCCACATGACATTTAGCAATGTCTGGAGACATTTTTGGTTGTAATAACTGGGGACAGGAAAATGCTCCAGGCATCTAGGGGATAGAAGCCAGGGCTGATGTCAATCATCCTGCAGTGCACAAGATAATCTCCACAACAACAAATTATACAATCTCAAACGTGAGTAGCACCATGGTGGAGAAATCATAGAATAGGTAAACATAAGAGAAGTGTCTGGAAAGGAAAGCTCATTTAAATTTTTTTTTTTTTTTAAGTAGGCGCCATGCCCAATGTGGAGCCCAATGCGGGGCTCGAGTTCATGACCCTGAGATTAAGAACTGGGCTGAGATTAAGAGTCAGACTGGGCCATCCAGGTGCCCCTGGAAAAGAAAGCTCATTTAAATTTGGGACTGAAGCAGCCGTTATGGGACATACACACATGAGAACTTAGAGATAGAAATAAAGGTAAAATTTTGTGAAGAGAAGTAGAGACATGTATCTTCAAAATAGTATGCAAACTGAAATGCAGCATAAGTTTAAACCATCAGCAGAGGGTAAGAAGAGACAGGTATTTGACCCGACAGCAGGTCACAGCAGCATTGAGGTTATTAGGCTGAGGCAATAATAAAGCAAATGTCAAATGTATGCTATCCTTTGTTCCGTATTACACAATGTTGAATGAGTCACAAAAATGTACACTTGTTTTCACAGGGGAAAGGACTGAATTTTGGTTACTGAGCATTCTCAGATCTTGTCAATCAAGACATAAAGCCACAATATTGATAAACAAATGGCAGCAAGAGGAAGAAGGAAGAGAAATTTACTAATATCCTTACCCAACATCTTATCGAGTCAAGATATTCCCTAGATTTCTAAAACAATTAATAGAGATTTGAGACTATCATTCAAAGGTTAATGATTTCACTAAGGTAATAAAATTTTAATAATGAAAAGTTTGGCATAGAAAGGGAAATGGAACACTGTGTGGGTTAAATCTATGATTTTTGGAACTGGAAGTTAAGAGACAGCATGTTAAATTGATAATCGAAAAAGTGTAACAAAATACCGAGGACATTTTTCAAAGAACTGGAACAAACAGCCCTTAAATTTGTCTGGAACCAGAAAAGGCCCAGAATTGCCAAGGAATTGCTGAAAAGGAAAAACAAAGCTGGGGGCATCATGTTGCTGGATTTCAAGCTATACTACAAAGCTGTAATCACAAAGACAGCATGGTACTGGTGCAAGAACAGACACATAGACCAATGGAACAGAATAGAAAACCCAGAAATGGACCCTCAGCTCTTTGGGCAACTAATCTTTGACAGAGCAGGAAAAAAAATCCAGTGGAAAAAAGACAGTCTCTTCAATAAATGGTGCTGGGAAAATTGGACAGCTATATGCAAAAGAATGAAACTTGACCACTCTCTCACACCATACACAAAGATAAACTCCAAATGGATGAAAGACCTCGATGTGAGACAGGAATCCATCAAAATCATAGAGGAAGAACATAGGCTGCAACCTCTTTGACATCAGCCACAGCAACTTTTTTCATGACACATCTCCAAAGGCAAGAGAAACAAAAGATAAAATGAACTTGTGGGACTTTATCAAGATAAAAACCTTCTGCACAGCCAAGGAAACAGTCAAAAAAACTAAGAGGCAGCCCACAGAATGGAAGAAGATATTTGCAAATGACACTGCAGATAAAAGACTAGTATCCAAGATCTACAAAGAACTTCTCAACTTAATACACGAGAAACAAATAATCAAATAAAAAAATGGGCAGAAGATATGAACAGACATTTTTCCAATGAAGACATACAAATGACTAACAGACACATGAAAAACTGTTCAAAATCATTAGCCACCAGGGAAATTCAAATCAAAACCACATTGAGATATCACCTTACGCCAGTTAGAGTGGCAAAAATTGACAAGGCAGGAAACAACAAATGTTGGAGAGGATGTGGAGAAAGGGGAACCCTCTTACACTGCTGGTAGAATGCAAGTTGGTACAGCCACGTTGGAAAACAGTATGGAGGTCCCTTAAAAAGTTAAAAATTGAGCTACCCTATAATCCAGCCATTGCACTACTGGGTATTTACCCCAAAGATACAGACGTAGTGAAGAGAAAGGCCATATGCACCCCAATGTTCATAGCAGCATTGTCCACAATAGCTAAATTGTGGAAGGAGCCGAGATGCCCTTCAACAGATGATTGAATTAAGAAGATGTGGTCCATTTATACAATGGAATATTACTCAGTCATCAGAAAGAACGATTACACAACATTTGCAGCAACATGGAAGGGACTGGAGGAGATTATGCTAAGTGAAATAAGTCAAGCAGAGAAAGGCAATTATCATATGGTTTCACTCATTTATGGAACATAAGTAATAGGAAGATTGGTAGGAGAAGGAAGGGAAGAAGGAAGGGGAGGTAAACAGAAGGGGGAATGAACCATGAGAGACTGTGGACTCTGGGAAACAAACTGAGGGATTCAGAGGGGAGGGGGTGGGGGAATGGGATAGGCCGGTGATGGGTATTAAGGAGGGCACGTATTGCGTGGTGCACTGGGTGTTATACGCAAGTAATGAAACATGGAACTTTACATCAAAAACTAAGGATATACTGTATGGTGACTAACATAACATAATAAAAAATTATTATTAAAAAAATAAATGAGACATTTGATGGTGAATGTACAGTGTGTGCAATGATGGTGGGGGTCAGATAAGACACTACTGCTTTTTATCATAAGCCTTTCCACACAGTTTGTCTTTTTAACCATGTGCAAGAATTTCACTAATTTTTATTAAAGAATTAATTTAAAAATTTTAAGATTTTATTCATTTGAGAGAGAGAGAGTGTGTGTGTGCATGTGTGGGGGGAAGGGAGCAAAGATAGAGGGAGAGGCAGAGAGAGAATCCCAAGCAGACTCCATGCTGAGCCCAGAGCCCTATGCTAGGCTCCATCTCACAACCCTGAGATCATGACCTGAGCTGAAACCAAGCGTCTGACGCTCAACCGGCTGAGCCACCCAGGCGCCACAAATTAATAAAATTTTGATTAGTAGAGAAGTTTGGACTTAATCCCCTCTGGATTGTCTTTGAGATCCCAGCCATTATTCTCAAATAGCCTCTGAAACTACTTAGAGTTAATACTGTGTTTCATGTAATAGTGGATTTCGTAGTTAGTGTTCATACAGTGTTTCAAATAGAGGAAATACTTTTTTCACGTTTATCACTTCTATATATTTTTAACAACCCTGGGAAATGTGGTTGGGGCACTTGGAGAATAGACTCTGAGGTAGATACGTGTTTCAAAAGTTTGTTGGTGACACCTATGTGGAAATGAGGAAGCAGGATTGGGAAGGAGGATACAGTGAGCTGCGGGACAGTGACAACAAAGTCTTCAGCTGATTCTACAGGGAATTTTGGACCTGAGGGGACCTTTCAGAGTTGTCCCAAATAGAGACAATAGGGCCTGGGCACTATTCCCCCTTATTGACAAGAACTGCCTGGAGGCTTGAACTTGGGGTGTGATGAGGCATTCTTTAGCCGAGGGCAAAGCCCCAAAAAGAGGATCTCACTAAATTTGGTCTCTCTCATTAGATTTTAAAGCCCCTAAAACTGAGACTTATCCCTTGGCCAACCACCGTATTCACTGCTTTACCTCCAGTAGGTGCTCAAAAATGTCAAATTGCAGATTTCTTTTTTTTTTTTTAAGATTTTATTTATTTATTTGACAGAGAGACAGCCAGCGAGAGAGGGAACACAAGCAGGGGGAGTAGGAGAGGAAGAAGCAGGCTCCCAGCTGAGGAGC
Source organism: Ursus americanus (assembly GCF_024610735.1). NCBI lineage: Eukaryota > Metazoa > Chordata > Mammalia > Carnivora > Ursidae > Ursus > Ursus americanus. The sequence goes on from NC_142134.1 coordinate 68,971,857, forward strand.
CTGATGCGGGGCTCGATCCCAGAACACCAAGATCACTCCCTGAGCTGAAGGAAGACGCTTATCGACTGCGCCACCCAGGCGCCCCTCAAATTGCAGATTTCTTAGAAGGCAAATGGAAGGCTTGTTGTAAATTCCAAACTTGATGCTTTATATTTTATACTTTTAATTCGAAGACCTCAGACAAGTCCTTGTGTCTGTTTCCAGGTTGCCCTACCTACATCACAGGTCAGGTATAAAAAACAAAATGCTATTCAGACAATGACGTACATACATTTTACAAGCCACAGTATAATGGACATATTATGTTTTTCTATTGTGATTGTGATACCACCAATTGTCAACTTGATTTCAAGAAATTGATTTCATCACTATAAAACTTGATTGGCTCCCAACCACAAGCTTACATTCACCCCTCTTGACCTAACTACATGACTCACGGAGCTGTGAGTTATGCCATTTTCCTAACAAGATGCCCAGTACTGAAACAAAACCACTGCAATTGGATGTTTATTTTCAAATACAGTGTCTGTAAGCATTCACATTATTGTGACTTCAGAATACTATCCCAGTCAATGAATGAGATTTTCCTCTGAGGTTGCCTCTTGACATCTGACTCATGTCCAAACTAAAATTTTAAGCAACAGGAAAATATGCATCATTGCCCTGTGTGTATCATAGGTTTTGTTTTGTTTGTTTTGTTTGAGGTGATGTGCCAGAGCCCAGAAAAATACTTTCCTCTTGACTGTCAACCAGAAGGAAAAACAACCCTTGGATTTATCATAAATGCATTTAAATACCTCTGTGATACTATCCTGCTACTAGAAGGATAGACTGTCCATAAATAAAAGAAATTGGCATCCAAAGTTTATTTCATGAAAAATATATAGACATAGTCCTCGGATGTGATCTACTAACTTTATGAAGTATTCATACTAAATGGACATTAGTGAATAGTCCTTGAAAACCTGAAGTTTAACATCTGTTTCTAAATAAAATATGAAAATTATTTTCCACTTGAGGGTATTTGGAAACAGATACTGCTTGGTATGAAATTTCTTAAGTGAAGGCTTTGTATTTTCTTTGGAGAGTTCTGTAAAAGTTTCTGTGCTTATCTGATATTACAAAACTTTTTTTGAGAACTGTTTTACAAAATTTATGTGTTCTTATGAGTTCTCTGGTTCTAGATAACTATGTAAAAGACACCAGTACCAAAGTAAAACCAATCTTGAAAAACAAAAGAAAAAACAGGAAAGAGAGGGTTTATTGTGGATATCAGACCTAGACTTTGAAATAACTGTGATTAATATACTTAAGACAATAGAAAAAAGACAAAGAATTTAATCAGTAAACTGGAATCTATAAAAAATAAAACCAAATTCTAAATGTGAAAAATAAAATAACAAATTTTAAATCTCAATTGAGCAGATCTTCCTCAGGTGAAAAAAAAAAAGGCTAAAAGATTAGTGAACTGGAAGATAGGTCAATAAAAATCAAAAACAAAAGCATACAACCATCACCACAAAAACCCAGATAGGTTAGCGTAGAAGAAAGATGTAGTAGAGAAAAGTGAGTACTGATACGTGGGTCATGGTAAATGAATCTAGCATTAAAGTAATTAATAAATATTGTTAAAGTTTTTAAAAGAAAATGGCCATGAATCTTACAGAGCTTACAAACTATCTAAAATGTTGATTCACAAAATTCTACAAATTCTGAGCAATAGAAATCCAAAGATAAGTCACACCTAGCTACATCATAGTAAATTTGTGGGCAATCAAAAACAAAGGATAAGCAAGAGATAAAAGATATGTTTTTCAAGGAGTATAAACACACACAGAGACAAAACTGTCAGATAGCATCTCAACCAAAATATTGGAAGCCAGAGAGCAGTGGTATGGTAGCTTCAATGTTTTACTGATAGTCAGTAAAGTGTGGTGATTAATATGCCACATTTGGGAGTTAAAGAATACTGTATTCATATCCTAGCTGTGCCGTTATCTAGTTGAGTGACCTTCGAAAAAGGTCACTCTCTGAATCTTTAGTTTTATTATTGAAGAATAGTTGACATACTCTCTGAATCTTAGATTGAATGTTCAACCTCTTAGATTGCACACGTGTAACATGGGGAAAAATAGTGACATATCCTTCATACTTATTGTTGAGATTAAAATATATCAATATGCATAACATGTTTAATACAGTACATGACATGTCTTGTTATTATATTTAGTTCTTTAAAATATACATAACAAAATTTACCATTTTAACCATTTCTTAGGGTATGGTTCAGTGGTGTTAAGTGTCTTCCCATTGTTGTGCAATCAATGTCCAGAATTGTTTTCATCTTCCTAAATGGAAGCTCCATACCCTTGAAACACTAATTCTCCTTCCTCCCACCCCCAGCCCCTGGCAACCAGCATTTAGCTTTCTGTTCTATGAATCTGATTACAGTGGGAATTCCGTATAAGCAGACTTATTCCATATTTGTCTTTTTGTGACTGGCTTATTTCATGTACTATTACTGTCTTCAAGGTTCATCCATATTGTAGCATGTGCTACAATTTCCTTCCTTTTTAGGACTGAATGTCCATTGTATGTCTATAGCTCATTTTGTTTATTCATTTATCTGTCAATGGACACTTGGGTTTTGTCTACTTTTTGGCTATTGTGAATAATGCGGCTATGAACATTGGTGTGTAAATATCTGTGTGAGTCTCTGCTTTGAACTCCTTAGTGTATATATTCGGCAGTGGAATTACTAGATCATATGGTAATTCTATGTTTAATTTTTTGAGGAACTATTATTATATTTTTAATTATTACTTATAAATACCATTCTTTTATTCATTAGGTTGAAAAGACCATGATGAAAAGCATAAGGTTTGCCACATTACACTGGATTCTCACCTGGTCTATAGTATGTATCCAATAAATACTTGATGAATGGATGTATCAGTAACATTGTGGACCAGTGGACAGTACACTGAATGTGAGGGTAGAATATACAGGTTCAAATCCAAGTAATCACACAACCCAGCTTTGTGGTCTGGCTTCTGGTCACTTTAGTCACTGAATTTTCTGAGCTTTGCTGTTCTTTCATGCATTAAAGGGAAGAAGAGAAAAGCCCAGTTCTGAGAAACAAATGAGTAAATTTATGTAAAGACAATCCGAAGTGCTTTGAAGAAACTATGATAGTCTAGTCAATTTTTAACCATTATTCATCCTGAAACAGATGTTTTGGCATTTTCACAAAACACGTGGATTGTGGTTTGACATTCCTAACACAATATTTTTGTAGAGTGTATTTTAAAATAACTTTTTCAGAAAATGATGAGTCCTGGTTCTATTCACTTACATATTTAAGCGCTTCAAAGTATTTTTAAGAAATCAAAATAAAATTTTTTGGTTACAGATTGTTCTGAACATCAGGGTGGAGGTTACATTAATTATGTGAAAATGCTGGGGGAATCTACATAATAATACAGTTTGAAAACATATGAGAAGATGAATAATGAAAGAAGATAATTCTCTGCAACTGTAAAAGTAGTATAAAATGCAAGTTACTGCCTTACTGTTAGGTTTTAGTGTGGAGTACCAATTATGTACGAAGTGCTCTGGAGGTCCTTGGCAGTACTAGCTTTCATAGCTGTAGGTAAAAGAAAATGATTTTAGGGGGAAAGTTGGGGAATAGTGGTATGCTAACTCCCAGAATTTAAGTAAGTGATGAACAATAAGCTACAGGGAGGTCAGGTATAAATTTGAACTTCAGGAACAAATGGAATCAGGAACTAAAATGCTGCCAGATCAGTCTCTGTGTCTCTTACCACTGCTTTTGTGGGAAGTCTGTCATCATGTTACTGTTTTAGATTGGTTTCTCCTTATGAAGGGGCCAGCAGCATATTATTGCTAACAGCAATAGACGTCTGCCAACAGCATATTACTTGGCTTTGCCTACAAAAGAGGGGCTGATTTGATTTGATTTGATTTTTTAATTAACAGACTTTATTTTTTAATTCAGGTTTAAGTTTGCACAAAGATGAGCAGAAAATGCAAGGAGTTCTCATTTGCCACCTCACCCACCCACCCTCTGCATTTCCCCTATTATTAACATCTTGCATTAATATGGTACATAGTAATTTACACAAATTAATTATAATTGATCAGCCAATATTTATATGTTATGATTAACTAAAGTTTATAGTTTACATTAGGGTTTACTCTTAGTGTTGTACATTCTCAGGGTTTTGACAAGTGTATTATGACATATCCGCCATTAGAGTAACATACAGAATAATTTCACTGCCCTAAAAATCCCCTGTGCTCCATCTATTCATTCCTCCCTCCCTGATCCACTAAACCTGAGGCAGGCACTTATCTTTTTACTATTTCCATAGCTTCACCTTTTCCGGAATGTCATGTAGTTAGAATCATACATTATACAGTATTTTCAGATAGGCTTTTTAGCAATATGCATTTAAGGTTCCTCTGTGTCTTTTCAGGGCTTGATCGATAGTTAATTTCTTTTAATCACTGAAAAATATTCCGTTTTATGGATATAACACAGCTGGTTTTTTTTTTTTCCATTCACTTATTAAAGGACATCTTGGTTGGCTCCTAGTTTTGACAATTATGAGTAAAGCTGCTATAAACATTAGTATGCATGTTTTTGTGTGGGTATACATTTTCAACTGATTTTTTTAGTATACTTTTAAAAAAATTTTTTTTATTTTGGGGAAGTATTAATTTTGGGGAAGTATTCTGATCAGACAATCTTAGGTTAAGGTTATATCCCTGGGTTGATGCATTATTGGGTTGATTCATTTGTTTGGTTTTGAGAAAGAATTCTTTGGATTCATTTGTTGAGTCAAGAGAGGGAATGATAGCTACTGCTCTGGCCATGTGAATGAGGAGCTAAGACTGAGCTTAGGAGAGGGCAGGGAAGACATACATGTGTACTGCAGCCCCTTGTACATTTCACACATTTAGTCTTTACCACAGCCATTTTAATACTTGAAGAAACTCACTAAGGTTTAGAGAATTTAAGTAAGTGATGTGGGTGGAAGAGTCAATCTAAATGTATCCATTTTCAAAATCCATGCTTTCTGGAGAAACCTGTTAGAATCTAGCATCATATAATTTCAGAATATTGCAATATTGAATCCATAGTTGAGGCTCAAATTTGAAAGTAACTCTTATAATATCTTTCATACAGGATTTTTGCCTGCTGCCTGTGCCCTTTACACAACCTGTCACACAGACAGTTATTCAGTTAGGAATCAATACCTGGCAAAGATTGAACTTAGTTGTTATCATCTGATCATTATATCCTCATCATTAAAGTTTTGAAAATCTTCTTCCTATTCATGCAGACTCCCCAAGTTGATTGACTCAATCACTAGAGGTTTTATTTATACAACTATTTTAAAATTGCAGAATAAAGAAGAGAGAAACCAATATAATGCAGTCTAGTGGCAGGAAATTAGAGATATCATCTTTAATCACAATTAAACTGTTACAATGTATCCTGCTTATTTATTGATGAGTAATAAACCACTCCAAAATTTAGTGACTTGAAATAGCCATGCTCACAATTTTGTGGGTCAGGAACAGTGGAAAGACTCAGCTGGGCAGTTGGTCTCTGACCCATGTCGTGTCAACTTCGGGTCTCTGGGGCTGGAGGATCGGATACAAAAATGGCTTCTTTACAGATGTGCCACCTTAGTCTTCCTTGATCTGCTTCTCAACATCATCTTCTAGTGTCCTTTCAACTTGCTTGAGCTTCTCAAATATGTTGATCTTAGAGTAGTCACTTTTCTTACATAGAAGCTGGAATTTAAGAGGCAAAAGCTGCCAGAACAGTTAAGAGTCACACTTAGGGCAGATAGAAAAATCCAATTTTGTCCTATTCTGTTGGTCAAGGTGCTTATAGGACTCCTTTACACCCTATCCTCATTCAAGAGTACATCTCTTCTTATCGGGGGGATGACAGGTCACATTTCAGGAGAGCATGCAGGGTGGGAGATGATATTGTGAACATCTTTAGACAATATAATCTGGTACATCACTGCAAACAACTCCTCTCTTTCTTGCCTACCTATATATACAAATAGTATCTAAGTGCCTGTAGAAACTTAGTGATAGCAGAAACTAATCTTTTTTTGTTTGTTTGTTTATTTGACAGAGATAGAGACAGCCAGCGAGAGAGGGAACACAAGCAGGGGGAGTGGGAGAGGAAGAAGCAGGCTCATAGCAGAGGAGCCTGATGTGGGGCTCGATCCCATAACGCCGGGATCACACCCTGAGCCGAAGGCAGATGCTTAACCGCTGTGCCACCCAGGCGCCCCAGCAGAAACTAATCTTGACTATACAATTTAGAAGAATTTATCGATCTCTTGAATATTCCTAAGAATATATGATATGTTATGTCAGGTCAAGCTTAAGTTAGTTAACTTAGATAAAGCCATGACTTGTTGAAACCATATTTCTACGCACCATTACTGGGCACTTCCTTTGTGACAGGAATTCTACTACACACGTACATATTTAATTTTTTATTTAATCTTCATGATAATCCTCAGAAATAAGGATTTATGTCTTCCTTTACATGTAAGGAAGTTAAAGCAGTAAGAGTTTAAATAACTTTGTGCTAAATCTGAGTTGTGAATGCAGGTCAACCTGACAGAAAAGTCTATATAGTCTATACTTTATTTTTTAAACCCACATGTATGTGTGTATATGTGTGTGTGAGAGTGTATGTGTGCAGAGTTTGTGGGGTTTGGCAGCAGCCTTCCCAACTCACACATATTTAACATAGTTCTCACTGAACTACATCAAACCCCTGCCCTTGACATAAATGCCCAAATCCCAAATAACTAGTGTCCTCCAGAAGAGAAAATCATGAACCTGCGGGTCCTTAGGCAAGGTCTTCTCCTCCAACAGCACTCAGCTCTCAAACCTACACACTTACATGAATTTTAAGGACCACAGGTCATTTTTTGTCATGAATTTTTGAATGTCTTGGCCTTCGTGACATCTTGGTGCTCAGACATATCAAAACTGCTTGTCACTGTTCTAGCTATCTAACTATGCCACAAATACAAAGAGAACCTAGGATAAAATATAATTCAAAGTTGGTTGCAGGGAATGCCGATAGAATCACTAGCTAGTAGAACAAAGGGCAAGGAATATTGGACAGTGCATTCTGTCTTAGTCCAGGCTTAGCTTGGACTAAGATCAGGGCCTGTTATAACCCCCCTCAAACCTATGTGAATATTCTCCCTTTATTAGACCTGAAAAATTTCTCTACAGAAATGACCAGCAAATTCTGTCATGCATGCTAGTTGAAGGGCTGGCACCATTACTTCTATACTATGAACCATGCTATATCTTTATTCTCCATACCGCCTACTCAACCTATCTCCCCATCTCCTATATAAAAATTGTAATTGGTCTATTTAACAAAATTTATATAGTTTATTCATTATAATTTAGCTTACTCTAAAGACCTATGAAATATGTTCATGTTAAATTTATTTATTTAATGTAATTCCCACTATTAGCTCAATTCAATTTCCTTCTATTCCTCATACCTAAACGTTACTTGGATATCTTATTCTTTCCTGTGAAATCTTAATGCTCAAGTATTATAAAAATACAAAAATGAAGACACAATTTGGAACAGAAGTAGAAAGTTCTCTGATGTCATAATACTAAATAATAATAATGTTCATAAAACAAGATTTTATAAGTAGCAGTATTATTCATTAAAAAACACCCCCAAAACTTACATGATTTCTATTTTTAATCCATCTCTAAAGGTAGAATTATATACAGTAAAATAGTCAAAATTTGTTGAAACAATATTTTACACATTTACTTATAATTCCATAATTTTAACTAGAGTATTGAATAAAGACTATTATGTTTTTGGCAGATTTGTCTTGCTTTATATTTCTAGGATATGAAAATAGCCCAAAGAAATTTTAACTTCCACTTTTCCTAGTTCACAAATGAAAATTGAAGGTTAGTCAAAGGAAAACAGCTTCCAGGAAGAAAGATATTCTAAAAAAAATTGAAACAGCAGCCTCCTCCAAAACCCCAGGCCCAGAGGCAACTCCAACATGGCCAATAAAACTGCATCTGGAGCCTTGAGGGGAGCCAGATGCTGCAGCAAGTAAGGCCTCCTGCAGCCAGTGCCTGTTTCTGCAGCTAGCTTCCAAAGAAGAGAAGGATTTTCAGAGAAGAGTTGCACCCTTTCTTTACTGATGAGCAATGACTGTGATTAGAAGTTCAGAATGCTACCAAAACAGCCACAACAACAACAAAAACCTACATAATATTCTCAATCAATGTCTGTTTTTTGAGGTTTCATCATTTGTTCATTATTATGGTCAGGTTTGCTGAGACTTCATTTTTCCTCATTGCATTCTAGGAAGGCTTCCCATTTTCATCGAGGAACATGTGGCGCCAGGAATTAGTGAAAAGAAAAATAAACCAACGGCAAGAGGATCAAGCCCTTTGTGACTAATGTCATGCCATGGAATCATGTGGTTAAGATATAAACATTACCTTAAATTTGTACCAAAATACCGTCATGGTTCTTGACATTGTGAATTCAGGAACACAGAAGCGTCCACATGTTTGGGGATGCCCCTGCTATTATTGATTTAAAGAATTTGTGGGAACCTAAATCCTATAGCAATGTATTTCCTCCACATTGCCTTGGGCAACTCTAAGCTGGGCAGAAAGGAAGATCTTAGTCTACGTGTACTGGAGCCACTAGAAGGCAAAGTGATAGTGTAGCAGTTTTTGGCTTAAATATTCCTGGACATCTTAATTAAACTCAGATTCTTTTAACAATTAGTGAGAATATACTATTTTTACATAGTTGTGTTTAGAATTCATTAGATGATATCAGTAAAGCCCCCAATGTGACTGTGTTTAGAGATAAGGTCATTACGGGGAGATAATTAAGTTTAAATGAGGTCATAAGGGTAAGGCCCTCATCCAATAAGACTGTTGTCCTTGGACACAGAGGAGACACCAGGAATGCATGTGCACAGAGAAAAAGCCATGTATGGACAGTGAAAAGACGAACAGCTGCAAGACAAAGATAGACGCCTCTGGAGAAACCAACCCTGCCAGCACCTAGATCTTGGACTTCCAATCTTCGGAAAACTGGGAGAAAATGAATTTCTGTTGTTTTAACCAATCAGTCTGTGGTATTTTGTTATGGTAGCTGAAGCTGATGAATACAAGTGCATCACCTAAATGCATCACCACCTACAGATGTTGAAAATGAAGTGTTCTCTATTTGTCTTCAGAGTTTCCATTTCCTTGTGAAGGGGTGGTCAAATGAGTGATTTCAGTTACTGGGAACAACTGAGTGGGCAAAGATAGCTGAATTGACACAACAGCCCTCCACTGTACCAAAAGCAGCATCAGAAAGACCTGTGTCGGGATTACGAATCTCCTTCCCCACTTAGACTTTTGTAAAAGCAGTTCTGCCATGACTCTCCTCTAGTTAGCACCCTTCCAAAAATATGAGGAATTGAAGGAGCTAAGAATGCACATCCATTTTATAGCTCCAGCTCCCCTCCCACAACATGCTTCAAGAAACTGGAAACCTGGGATTCCAAGCTACAAAGGCTTTCTACCCTCTCCCATAGCCTGCTTTTGCTTCTTTCTAAGATCAGTCTTAATGGAAGCTCATTCTGCCAGGGTACACTCCCTAGACACAGAGATGGCCAGGAGTGAAGTGCAATCTTTTGCTGTGAGGTATGAATAAACCTTTGGCATGATCGTTGGAATGTCCACTTGCATGTGTGCATAGCCTATTGTAGTATTGGGTGAACTTGGAAATGGGAAGAAAAGGAAGATGTACTGGGCGTCAGACAGACCTGAGGTCAGAACTCCAAGGAATTTGAAATTCTCAATTTAAGTCTGGCCTTCTAGATCATTTTGAAAAAATGTGTGTCAATATAGAAGGGAAGATAGATTTTATTTACTGGAATGTTCATTTAAGTTATAACTATTTAGACATGTGATATGTGGCTCTCCATTGGTACTTTGCCTCTGGCTCCTGGAATGTTGGGAGAGGTGCAGTCAAATCCATATTCTGTGGAGAGAGAGAACTGACACATTCATCTTTAGGTATAGGTTACATAGACTGTGCTCATAGTTTTACTTCCCCCAGTCAAGAGTGTGCAAACTGCACTTCTGAGCCCTGAGTTTCTATGCTGCTGCTCCACGTAGGAATGGGGTCAGGGGTAATAAGTGAGCATAGGGGATGGGTCTTGAGCATCCTACTCCAGCAACAGTTTCATTTTGTTCAGGCTTGGGGCTCTTACATATGTAAAGGACCCCTTTCAAAGAAAAATCATTATGCACTTATACTTTAAATAGAAAACACTTGCAGGTGCTAGGCAATCTATAAAATGTACCTTAATTCATTTAAACCAACACAACCGTCTGATGACATAGGTTTCAATGGTCTCACTACTTTATAGATGAGGAAACTGCGTGTCAGAAAAGTCAAAGAAGTTACCCAAGATTTCAGAGCCAATAGTTGATGGAAAGCCAGAAAATAAATCCTACACTTAGAGCTCTAGTCCATCCTATTTCCAGGACTCCATGCTGTCATTCAGCTGTGCTGTGCTTATAAATTTTCTCGAAGTAGCATTCAAAATTTTACTGAAGATTCTTAAGAGAATATAAGATGATATATATTAAAAATAATAAATGTATGTACATGATTATGTATTTATATGTATTACATATAATCATTTGTGAATATACATATATATGATCATGTGTGTATGTGTATATATACATATGTATATATAATCATAAAATTCACAGACTTTAACATCTTGAAAAACTTAACAGACAACTGGATTCAATATATGCAAATTATTATTCAGTTGATTATGCAATCCATCCAGAAACTAGTAGTTATACCATACCTTATAATTAATATCAGACTGCCTACACAGAATAAAATTAACTAAGTTTGTACTCTGACTAATTTTCATTGCAGCACTGTCACTAAGGAATTTAAATAACTTCAACAGTAGGTTTTGTAATACTCCTCTATTGCAAGGGGTTGATGGAAGCATCTGTTCTTTGAAGTGGTTTCCCTGGACTTGGGAAAAATCAGTATTAAATTATCCCCAAATAAAACTTTAAGTGCTATAACAAAAATCACTCCTATGACACTGATAGATTTGTTTTTGTAATTTATTTGATTATTTTAATGAACACATTATTATGTGGTAAGCTTTCTTCACATTATTTTAAGGTGGTTAAAACTATTCTCAAATACATGAAGTAATTATTCAGAAAGCAATCAAGAAAGAGTTTGCCGTTAGAATGAAAATGTGCCTTTCAGATAAAGCTTTAAAAATTTAAGAAAAATCCTGATTTTTGTGTTGCTCTGTAGTGGTATCATACCAGGACTTGAACATTAATTTTTGAGCTGGGCAGGCGCCTCTTCTTCACAGTCACTAACGGAACCCTTTTCATACCAGTTAAACCCTTGAAGTAAAATTTAAAATGTAATGAAAAGCAAATTACTCTAATGTAAAGTGGGTCTTGAAGAATCCAGAACTTTAATGAAGTAGATAAAATTTAAATCTAATTTGTAAAATTAAAACATTTCATTCTCTCTCTTTTTTAAAGATTTTATTCATTTATTTGTGAGAAGAGAGAGAGCATGAGCAGGGTGGGGGGAGGGGCAGACAGACAGAGAGAGAGAGAGTCAAGCAGACACTCTGCTCAGCAGGGAGCCTGATGAGGGGCTTGATCCCAGGACCCTGAGATCATAACCTGAGCTGAAGGCAGAAATTTAACCAAACAAGCCACCCAGGTGCCCCTAAAATATTCCGTTCTTTTAGAATTGGTGAACACTCAGTAACATCCTTGGAAATTGGTGGACAGTGGTCAGCAGTAAGAATCATTAATAAAATTTATGCACTGACTATCTGAGAGGTTCCACAAGCTGTATGATCTTTTCATAAACGACTTAATCTTTTGTAGTAGGCTCAATAAAAGTTACCTAAAGATACCAGTTCCTAATTTTTAGAAACTAATTGTTTCCTAACAAGGGAAAAGAATCTTCATAGATGTGATTAAGTATCTTGAGATAGGGTTTATCCGGATTTTCCCTGTGGGCAGTAAAGTTAATCACAAGAGGTGGAGGGAGATTTGATACAGATGAGAGGAGAGGATGCACGCACAAGGGAGAAGACAGTGGGAATATAGAGGCAGGGACTGAGTGATGCAGCCACAGGCAAGGAACGCTAGAAGAGGGACCAGGTGTTGGGAAAGTCAAGGAACGATTCCGCCTAGAGCTTGGGTTGGGAACACAGCTCTGATGACTTCTTAATTTCAGCCCAAGGATAATGGTCTTGGCCTTTTGGGCTCCAGAACTATGAGAGAATGAAGTTGTGTTGTTCTACCCCACTCAGTTTGTGATTATTTGTTTTAGTGGCCAAAGGAAACTTACACACCTGTCGTTGCTTTGGTTTCTCCAGCTGTAAATCTAGAGTAATTATAGTACTCATTTCACAGAATTATTAGAATTTAGGAACAGGTCCATATAGTGCAGAATAATGCCTGCACTTGTCTACTTATCTTTATGTATTCTTTAGCTATATTTGATATAGCCATACCATAACTATACTTACCTATATTGTCTACCTACTACCTGGAATTTTCCATTATTACCCATTTTTGTTCTATATCTGAGGCTAAGATTATTAATAAAAATGCTCACTATTGGAAAAGAAAAAAAAAGTTTGTTCCACCAAATGACATTACACAAACAAAAAAACCTCAAAACATGATATTTACATTTTTCAAAACATTTATTTATTAACTATTTATGAATAATGCCATGAAATAAGAAATAGCATGACAATTTTTTTTATATTTGTCAATAAAAAGGATAGCTTGGAAAGACAAAGAAAATCCTCAACATGCTGATTTTTCTCTGTGAGATACAATGTCCAATTTTTAACCTGAGATCCATCTTTAGTAGAAGTTACTTGCCAATCAAAAATCTTTAACTCTAGGGTGTGGTATTTGGGGGAAAAAGGAAGGGATTTCCATCATTGCCTTTACCCTAGAGCACATAGAAGAGGGGCAATACTAGATTCGAAGCTAGGAAAAAGGCCTTTCTTCATTGACTCTTCCTTGACAAACTGTGGCTTTGGGGTTTAAGTTCTCTGGAATTTGGCTTTTTACTCCATATCATTCATAGACCTTTACCAGCTGACTTCACGCTGATGTTCTCTACCTTCTTTTAAATTTCAATCGAGCAATCTATTTAGCTTATTACTGCATCCTCCCTTATGGTTTAATTATTCATTTCTAATGTATCCACTCAACTGTAAGCTCCTTGGGAATAGAGGCCATATCTTAGCATCTATGTATCTGGTATCTGCTCCTTCTCTTCATTAGCTCAGACTATCCCACCTTCTTCCCAACCCTGACTCACAGAATACCTAGTGAAGTACCTAGCATACCTGTGTTCTCAATCTCTCTCTCTCTCTCTCATACACACACACACACACACACACACACACACACACACACACACAGTTGTTTTGTTTTCTTGATGGTAAGAATGGATCTTTAAACAAATGAATAAATGTGTTAGACAAAATAGGGGCGCCTGGATAGCGCAGTCGTTAAAGCGTCTGCCTTCGGCTCAGGGCGTGATCCCGGCGTACTGGGATCGAGTCCCACATCGGGCTCCTCCGCTATGAGCCTGCTTCTTCCTCTCCCACTCCCCCTGCTGTGTTCCCTCTCTCGCTGGCTGTCTCTCTGTCACATAAATAAAAAAAAATAAAATCTTTAAAAAAAAAAATGTGTTAGACAAAATAATCCTTAAGCTCTTTTAAAATTTCAGCTCTCCAAAACTCTTCATCGCTTTAGGTATTTGTACTTTTCAGCAGTTTTCTCTACATGGTCATTAGTCTATTCAGGATTTTCCTACATAAAAGAAGTGGTGAGGTGAATTAACAAATTGAAAAATAAAAAAGTATTGCAAAAAAGCAAATATTAAATGATTAAATTACTAAAAACAAATATTAAATGCAATGAGATCATTTTCAGGCTGAATGTATTGATTTGTTTGATTTATGGACTGCACTAACACCAATTGACTAAATTTTTAAGGGTAACTCAAGTGACGGCTAGTGGACAACCAAGAGAAATAAAGCACTTCTAAGTACTCTGGTTCTGTTAGGCAGTGCTGTGCAAGGCCTCAGACTGTTCTTTGTAAGTTTACTTCTCTTTTTCTAGAATTAATATTATCAATATTTGCCAACAGACTAATCTTTTGAAGGTCTGCAATTGTATTGTAATCATCTCTTTAGTTGACTCTCTTCTGTAAGATTCTATCACTTCATTGATGATCATCACTGGGCTTTCCTTCCCTAGAATCTGAAGAGTACCTGCAATGAACAAGCACACACCAAATATTTCTGGAATATGTAAACAAATGAAAAACTGACTATAATCTAAAATTGAGTAGTTCCTTTTAGAAAAGTTGTATGTATGGGGCCAGGCAGGAATTAAGGTTATTTTGAGTATTACTAATACCTTTCACAACTGTTTTATTGGATTCATTCCCTGAATAAATCCTGCCCACATAATTATGTTGACTCCTGAGGTTTTCAGAAGCTTTGACTCTAATATATCATCAGTTTTTACAAAAGATTTTGTGGAAGCGAATATCACATGTCCCCATGTAGATTCAAAATTCCATCTCAAAAAGTATAGTGCGCATTCCACTTCAAAATCAAATCTTCTGAGCTAATTATTCACTATGGGCTTGTGTGCAGGTGGTGCTTTAAAAAGACAGAGAAAACCCAAGCTAAAGTGGATTAAAACAAGACTCATTGTATTTCAGTAGGAGAAAAGTCTATGAAGTAAAGCTGAAATCTTGGATCTAGGGATGAGCATGGTGTTTTTGTATAGTCCAAAGCAGACTTAAAAATTGAATTTAAAGTCAACATAATACAATTAGAAAAGTAGAGGAGATAAAAATCTGTATAAATCTGTAATTCAACAAAACATCATTTTACCATGAGAAAGCAATGTGGCATAATGGAAAGTACTTGGAATTGAACAGAACACAATTTTATATTCTCATCTAGCTAAATGACATTGGGGGCAGCACTCATTTTTTAGTATTGGCTTTGTTTTCTTACCTATAAGTGTATACAAATATCAATATATCCGGATTGGTTTAAGAATTCTATAAAATAATATAAAAAGCTTTGGGAAATGCCTGACATATAGTAGCTAAACAAAAGCTCATTGTTACTGGTTTTTCAGTTTGCTGGGTTTTTTTTTTTTTTTTTTCATATCTGTCCCCATGCCTACATACTTTTAGTAATTGCAACCATAGTTCATATATGTCTTTGATTCCTTTATGTTGTTATTTTCATTTACCATATCATGGTACACATTAGGTTTTTTGTTTGTTTACATAGTCTTACAAATTATCAATTTTATTGATTTATTTTTTAAGATTTTATTTATTTATTTGACAGCGAGAGACAGAAAGGGAACACAAGCAGGGGGAGTTGGAGAGGGAGAAGCAGGCTCCCCGCCAAGCAGGGAGCCTGATATGGGGCTCGATCCCAGGACACTGGGATCATGACCTGAGCCAAAGGCAGACGCTTAATGACTGAGTCACCCCGGCGCCCACAAATGATCAATTTTAATAATTCCAAATACTGTCGCCAGTCAACATGGCCTCTTGATGGACATGTAGGCTTTCTGAAGTGGGTCTTTAGAAGTGACTTCCAGAATAAGGGGCACTAAGCTCTGACTAGAAATAGCTGCTTGTTATTCCCATCTGCACTTGATGAGGAAGTTGTGGCCTCTTTTTTTCACTGATGTGGATTTTACCATCATTATCCATGCCTCTAACCTGCAGCCTTGATTACTATAATACTCTTGACTTTGGACTACTCTTGAGCTTTGGTTGGTGAAGAATGCGGCAGTCTATTTGCTTGTGGGCAGCCACTGCAGGAAGCAGATTGTACCAGTGCTCCATCGTAAAATGCAATGGAGCTGCACGTTAATGAAGCCACAGCAAGGCTGAGTATATTTGAGGAATCACTTGAATATTTAATAAGTCTAAATGGAAGGGAGATCTGTTTGTTTACTATTTTCCTATCAGACGTTGATCAAAAGACACTTAACAAGAACATCTTAGCTGAAACGCTGTTGTTTCCAATACCATAGGCATTTTACAGCAGAAAAGTTAGATTCCTAGCAGGGCTTAAAGGCACCTGTTTCCAAGCTTAGTGCAAATGGTTGTTACGAAGCCAAGGCCACCATAAAAGAACATCCTTGTCTTCAGGTGATGACACCATCTTTACGGAGAGTGATGAGGCAAAACAGAAAGGTGTCCAGCAATTGGGGAGGATGGCCAACTTGCTACATAAATAGGCCAAAAAAATGCAAAGTCATGTCATGACATCATCTAAAGCATCTAGGATGTAACACATGAGAAAATATGTTCTTGGTGATATTCCTACAAAGGGAATGAATAAGTAATTACCTTCAGGCATTCTTTAGATATGCCCACACATATATGGAATATATGTATAATTTATCAGTTTCCACACAATATACACATACACATAATGCACACACAAGTATATATCTATTTTTTGTCTCTCAATTGACACTCCATTTCTCTTTTTAAGAGGTGTCCTTAGCTGTTATTATATTATCCCCGTGCCTTACTTATCTGAAAACATCTCACCAAGTCTTGTTTCCTAATTGTATCTTCTTCTCTGCTAAAATGAAAATAATCATAATTGTATCAGCCACCTAGTTTCTGCATATCCTTTTATAGTCAGTGATGCTCTGCTGTCATTTGTGACTGGCACCTCCTGAGAGCAAACATGTGCATTTAGTGCATCCCTGAGTTCATCAGCTCATTTGTTACAAGGGCAACCTTCACTGAATTAAGTTTAGTTCACTTTTATTTTTTATTTATTTTTAAAGATTTTTATTTATTTATTTATTTATTTATTTGAGAAAGAGAGAGAGAGAGAGCACAAGCATGTGGAGGGGCAGAGGGAGAGGCAGAAGCAGACTTCCTGCTGAACAGGGAGCCAAATGCAGGGCTCCATCCTAGCACCCTGGGATCATGACCTGAGCAGAAAGCAGACGCTTAATCACGTGAGCCATTTAGGCGCCCCAAGTTTAGTCCACTTTTAAAAAACCAATGGATAGGTAATTCTAATTATACTTATAAGTAGATCTTGCTTTCATGAAGTTTGGCAGAAAATACTGGAAATGGAGATTTAGGGTTGGGGTCCTAGCTCAGCCACGGGTGGACTGTAATGCTTGGAGCCTGGAGGCAGAATTCCGTAATGGGTAAACAATGGTTAACCACACTTTTGGACTTCACTGCTCACTAGCTGTGAAACTTGAAACACCTTACATAATTCTAAATATCAATTTTATTGTCATTAAAATGATGATATTAATTATACCTTTCTCAGAGGTTTGTTGTGCCTATTCCATAAGATAATTTCATTCATGAGTCTACACTAAGCATTCAATCGTTTTAGTTATTGTTCATATCATTGTATATGAAATAAAAGGGGAATATTCTCTTACCTTCTAGGCCTCTCCAATGTCAATATTGGACTCCGGAGATTGGGGGAAAAATTAGTTTCATTGTTGTTTGAAACTATTTGAGTGATTGATGTTAATTCATTCATTTCTTTCTTCCTTTTCTTTTTTTTAAATTAAAAAAAATTTTTTTTAAATTACCAATTCAACGAGTGAGTACTGAGTGCCTACCATGGGCTGGACACTATGCAAAGAACTGATGTTCTAAAGATGAATAAGACAGAGTCTCTGTCTATAGGATGCAGGTCTAGATCTAAGGAAAGATCCATGGGTGAACGTGAATTACAATAAAGTATTTCGATGGAAGAATGCACCTAACTCAGTCTTGGGAACGGATGGGGTAGAAAGTGAAGAAGTCTTGAAAAGAAGAAGGAACCTCATCTAAAGTTTAGATGAAAAAAAATAAGTCATAACTAAAAGAGACAGTAGAGTTTAACTAGTTTACAGAACTTAATTTAGAGTTGAATCTGAGAAGAGTTACATGGCATGGCCACATAGTCAAAACACTGGGAAGCCAGAGCTCTTTCTTCAACTCCAAAGATTTTACATAAAGTCATGTTTACCAAGCTGCATGCTGTGCTGTTGTCCATAGACTTCAGGGTTAGGAATTGGGCCAAGACCTTCAAACTTATATTCTGGAAAACAGGGCCCCTAAGCCAGGAGCCAGCCCATCTGGGGAATGTTGAAACCTATAATTTTCACCCATCCCTACAGCAATATTTCCCTTTCATTTGATAGTAAGGTGGCAATTAAAATAAAATGCAATGCAGTGTACAAGAAGAGGGAAAAGGCAAAACATGAGAGACTCCCAGTGAAAAGGGGAGGAAGCATATGGTCAAGGTAATTAGCTTCTCTCTGTTAAGTGTGGGCACATAATTGAGAGCTGCATAGACCAATCTGTATATTTCTGACTTTTATAAGAAACTCACCTAATAGCCAGCTCTGACTTTCAAAGAAGTGTCAGAAATATTATAGGTCATTGTTCCACTCTACTTTAACTCAGACAATTTCTTCAGCCTAGCTTCAAACCAGCCTTTCATTTACATAACTACCCCCAATCCAATTGACGGTCATTCTAAGGCAAAATTTAACTTATTTCTTTAATGGTAAGTCCAACATGGTTTTCTTGTTCACATCACCAAGTAGTTCTCTGATTCTCAGTGACACTGACCTGGCATCCCACAAATTTAACTCAATTCTGGCACCTATGTACCTGGAGATAATGTCAGATCCCATAGTCTGAGAGTTCCGTCCCCCAAGACTGCCTCTACTTCAGTTGACAATCACAAGTTCAGGTTGTTACCTCTCCTGCTGACCAACTGGATGTAAATTGGAGATTCGCACAACCCCTCCTCGGGTTCCATTAATTTCCTAGAGCAGCTCATAGCGCTCAGGAAACCAGTTTCCTTACTAGATTTTTGGTTTATTTTGAAGGATATTGAAGGATAGAGACAACCAGACAGATGAAGAGATTCATAGGGTAAGGTCGGCAAGGGTCCCAGACAGGGTTTCTGTCCCCATGAGTTAGGGTTGCACCATCTTCCTGGCACGTGGATGTTTCTGGTTCACCAATCTGGAAGATCACAGAATACTGTTGTTGAAGAGCTTTATAGAGCTTAATTTGCAGCCCCTCCTCCTTCCCTTCTCAGAGGTTGGTGGGAGGGCTGAAAGTGCTAACCTTCTAGTCACTTGGTCTTTTTGGTGACCAGCCCCACCCATCCACAGGCTGGCTAGGAGCCCCACCCTAACCTACCTCATTAGCATAAGCCTGAAAGGGGCTCCTAAGGAACAGAAAAAGAAACTCGTATCACTCAGAAGTTCCAAAGGTTTGAGGAGTTTTGTTTCAGGATCAAATATATTTCTTATTATCCCACAGTAAGGAATTTTATTTAAAATATTTATTAATTTTTCCAAGGCCATAGTAGCTAACCTCCTTATTTCCAGTTCATCGGGTCCACTGAAACCATGCTCCTCTTATTTTTGGTCAAATACTTTATTTGTTGTTAGCGCTATAAGCAGCATAGCACGTTCTGCCTGAACGGGTAGAGAGGACCTTATAACATCAACTTTATTCTAAGAAATCCCAACCCTTTGCTGAGTTATCTCAATCAAACGTATACCAAAAGAACAAGAAGAAAAAGCCCAATGCCCAATTTATTACTCTTTTAGGTAGGTAAGAATTAGGACGTAATTATGCATGTTCAGGACTATATGGAATACTGTAAATTATTGGTTGCCCCAATGTAATAAAAATTTAGTGACGCTTTGTCTTAAATTGTCAATTAAGTAAACTTCTGGCCTACTGACTAAAGTTTGATATATGTTGCCTTCCTCTTACTTTTTACAAAAGTGAGAAATTACAGAGCTATCTTAATGTTTCAAAAGATTAATTGTCCGTAACGCCAATTTGGTTTGCATGAAGTCTGAACAGCTGTAATTATGCTTACCTTCCCTAGTGAATATACCTAAGGAAATATTTCTAGGTTACAAGTTCCATCATGTTACATTTAAGAGGCCAAGTTATATACAATGAAACCTGCTTATTTCACTCTTTTTCTGAGTGCTCTCCTACAGTTCACATACAAATTTCAAAGCCTTAGCAAAGTTTCCAAACTGCTGGGTTGCCAACATTCAACTTTTTTTTTTCTTCTTCTCAACATCTTTTAAAAAAATTATAAAGTTTTTTTCTGTCTTGGTAATTATTTCTTGATTAATATCTTCCTTTCCAATTGCATGCAGTCAACTAATAAAAGGACACGAGGATAAGTAAGATAAATTTGAATTTCAATGTCTCTTTTTAATCATAGTCTTTGAACTAATCTCAGTGATCTGTTATCTGAGGTTACCCATTTCTACACACACACACACACACACACACACACACACACACACACACACACACACAAAACACATAATAATGTAATTATCCTAAGGTAACCCAGTTGGAAACACTAGCTTGAAGTCAATGCTAGAAAGACAGAATTTCCAGGCCAATTCATTAGTGAGTACTTTAAATATTCACACAGATCTTTTATTCTCTACTTGACAAAATTATTTTTAATTGTTTTTTATTTTTTCAGAGAAGGGTCCTGAGGATTCAGACCATTTTTAAAAACTTTATTCTAATGTCCTTAGAAATTAAGAGAAAATGCCAGAACACAATGCATTTGGTTCCAGAGACAGCTGTGTTCAAAATAGACTTCAAAAGGTTGCAAGTGTTTTGCTACCTAATGTTCTTAAAACTGCTCTCCTCCTGAGGCCTATATTCTACAAAGTAGGCTTCTTTTAGTTCTGTAGTGCAAGGGGAAAAAGAAAAGGTTTGAAAAGAACAGGAAAATAGAAATGTAGACTTCAGAATGTTTATAGCTTAATAGACACCAGAATTAGGCATTAGTCAGAGTAAGCCAAAAAGTTTAAAAACACCTTAGAGATTAATACAAAAAAGGGGCGCCTGGGTGGCACAGCGGTTGAGCGTCTGCCTTCGGCTCAGGGCGTGATCCCGGCGTTATGGGATCGAGCCCCACATCAGGCTCCTCCGCTATGAGCCTGCTTCTTTCCCACTCCCCTGCTTGTGTTTCCTCTCTCGCTGGCTGTCTCTATCTCTGTCGAATAAATAAATAAAATCTTTAAAAAAAAATACAAAAAAGTTAAGAGATCAGAGGTCTTAATGGGAGGAAAGCTCACAGAAAGGTGTTTATCAGAGTCAGAAAGACAGTATGTGGGTTATAGTTTTTCACTTTTTCTGTGGTTCTAAGCAAGTTACTCAAACTCTCTGACCCTTGTCTAATTTTTTAAAATTAATATAATAATATTAAAATCTGATAGAGTAACATCCAATCCACAATGATACTATTTACCCTAGAAATAACCATGCTACCTCTCCTAACATTAAGTGTAGAGCTGGGTACCTGTGTTTGTATTTGATATTGTCTTCTGAGAAATACAGAGTACATCACCTGTCCCAAGCTAAGATGATCTGCTTTTATTCCTGAGAGGTTGGAATTTAGCCAAAGGCACCCAACTTAGTGTGGCTTGACTGTTGGGCTGATGTGGCATTAAGTAGCCATCTTTTGCCATGTGTACAGGAAAGCAGAGAAAACCATCTAAAGAAACAAATCAAGTAGATATTCAGGGATGGATGGTTGTGAGAGACCCAGAGAGACTGGAATAAAGGGTGCTTGGGGGTTGGATGATTTCCTGTGACCTGGTTGTCATCCGTTGTGTGTTACATGACTACATTCATGTAATAAATTCTTCCTTTATCCCTAGGTCCACTCAAATTGATTTTGTTTTCCAGCGAACAGAAGAGTTTTAACTAAGAAAAGTATTAACCTCATGAGGTAACTGTGATTTACATTTGACAACTATAAAGTATCATGTAATGCAATGTTTAGTGTGGAGTTTTAACAGTGACACATATTTCCAATGCCTGCTAGAGCCTGGTGACTATATAAGTCACATGTTCCACATAATATGTTGCCAGTTTGGGTGCTCATATTTCCATTTTATAGATGAGAAAACTAGGGTCTGGATAGATACAATGATTAGCCACTAATCCATTTATTCACTCAAAACATATTTATATGCTGCCAGTGAAAGGGAGATAAGTCAATCACTTAGGATACTATGATGAATGAGATAGAAATCTCCCCAGCCTTCAAAGTTTCAGTGAGGAACAGGAAGAGTAGGCTTTAAATAAGAGCTTTATAGGGGCACCTGGGTGGCTCAGTCCTTAAGCATCTGCCTTCGGTTCTGGGCGTGATCCCGGCGTTCTGGAATCAAGCCCCACATGAAGCTTCTCCGCTAGAAGCCTGCTTCTTCCTCTCCCACTCCCCCAGCTTGTGTTCTTCTCTCACTGGCTGTCTCTCTCTCTGTCAAATAAATAAAATCTTTAATTAAAATAAAATAAAATAAAATAAAATAAAATAAAATAAATAAAAGCTTTATAATACTCCAACTTGGTCCTCTTCAGGCATTAAAAATTTCTTTTTTCCCTTTGGCAAAAAGTATTTACAAAGAACACAAGTTTTCCATATTAATAATACATCAAAAGGCATTTCAATCATTTATTTAATTTTAGCATATTTGTTTACTTGGTTATTTTCTAGACTGAAATATATGTGACAGAAATTTTTATTGATTTTCCGCTACTTCAGACAACGTTTAAGAAAGAAATTCTTTGCGCTTCCCTTACATTAACAAGAGCTAACATTAGTTGAATTGTTGCCACATGTCAAACATTGTCGTAAGCACTTCACATGCAGTTTCTATTCAATTCTCTTAATACATCTATGTATCTATGTGGTATTTTTTTCAACTTCCTGATGTGTCAGGAGAGGAAACAGCCCTCTACCAGAGAGTTAGTGGTAGAATCAAGATTTAAGCCCAGGTAGTGTGACGGTAGAGCCAACTCTCTTAACCTCGACTCTAGTCCCTTGAAAACATAACACAACAGAAATACTGCTAAAATAGCAGTTACCATGTATTGAATTCTTAAATGCCAAGTTATTACTAAGCTTTTATTATTATTCTATGTTCCAGGAATGCAACAAAACTAAAGTTCTATCACTACAAATAATTTTAAAAGAAACTCCATATATCAAAACTTACTTTAGATCCTGTCACTCCTCCATTATTTCAAGCTATATTTGATGCATTTAAGTCCCATTAAAACAGTACCTTAATTTTAGTAAAATATGACCTACTTCCTACCCCTGGCAAAAAAAAAAAAAAAAAAAAAAAATTAAACATTGGTTTTAATAGGATTCCAGAATACAGATTAGATAATATGCCAATATATTTTCAACTAAAAGGTTATCCTAAAATTTTGGACAGTAAATTTCACTTACCTCTCGATATGATATGTTCCAGCCTGCTGTGGTAGACAGATGGCCCCATATCTATGTCTGGCTTCATGTCCCAGGTGATGTAGGTCAAATTTCATCACCTCTCCAGACCTCCATTCCTGCATCTGTAAATTAGTGGGAGTTAATATGATGACACCAGGTTTCACTTTGTGTCATCTTTTTATTCAGCATTGGTTGTCTCTAGCACTGAGTTTTGAAAGAATTTGAGCTACATCAAGATTCAGAAGAAAAACGTGCCATGATTAGGGAGAAGAGGCTGTATAATTGGAAGGCACTGACAGAAGATTTCTGTTTTACTGAATGTAGGTGAATTGCTGTAATGAAGACTCCAAAATATATATTGACTCAAACACAATAGAAGTTTGTTTCTCCATCTTGTGACAGTACAGGACAAGGGAATGAGTTGGTGTGACTCCCTTCCCACACAGTCATCCAGTGACCAGCCTAGTGGACATCATTTCAGTTTCAGCTGAAATGGAGTGGGGCTGTTGAGTGTCACCACCTGAGAAATTGTTATGATCCAGGTCTGAAAATGTCATCCATCACTTCTCACGTTCTACTGTTGGGTTTCACATGACCTAACCAATCTAACTGGAGGACTCACAGCTTCTGTGTGACCTTAGGAAGAAAATGAAAATATGGATTTTGATGATCAGCTATCTGTCTCTTCCACAATATCTAAAACACCTTTACATTCGCGTAGTCAACTTGATTCCCATTTACCACATGCCTATTTATCTAGTATGCTACGGATTCAAGTCATGGTTCTGCTTAGTAAATTTAAGGATTAGTTTCTTTATCTCTACAGCGGCAGTAATAATTGGCAAAGTGACCAACTACTTAGCTCAGTCAGTCAGCATAAGGCATTAATAAGTCAGGGAATAAATGTTTCAATATTGGTGTTAATTGGTTAGCTTTATTCTAGTAAAATCGTTTTCTATTTCTTTCACTTCTGTTTTTTCAGAGTGTAGGAAACTCATCTGTCCTGCTGTTCAATACATACCCAACAAATACAACAGTGCCTGGCATGTAGAAGATTCTCAATGAGTATTCATTAAATGAATGAACACTCAGATCATAAAATTATTATCATACATTATGAGCTCATGGGAAGTTTCCTCTAAAACTATTACCTATAAAGCACTAGACAAACATATAGTTATTATTATTCATTAAATAAGCTAGAAAATCTCTAACCCTCACATTATTCCCCTTTAGAACTTCCAGTGGCATGTCTAGAAGGCAATTTAACATGAACAAAGAATCATTGCTGGCCAACAAGGTGACTAAAAACAATACTCATTAACACTGAACAGTAAGAAAGGTAACTATACAATCCCACGTGCCTGTGACTGTCGTGGCTTCTGTCCGTTCACTCAGGATTTCACCTGGATGTGAACTTGTTCACTCTCACAAGGGTCCCACTTTGGATGAGAAGTTACATGATTACTTAAGTAATAAATTTTTGTTTAATATTGTTTTATTTTTAACTTTTTAAATGGTAATATGTCTGAATTCTTCCTGATTTCTCCTAGACAGTTCTAATTTCATTGAAGCTTGTGGCTCTATGATAATTTGAAAGGCTGCTTCAAATAACAAATCCATTGCTATAAATCCTGCCCTGTTTTGTGCAATATTATATTATTTTTAAGCATTTGTTAATTGGCTAAACCAACTATTCCAGTTACGAGCAAAGAAAAAGTCATTAGAATATAGTGCTGAGCAGAATTTTAAGATTTACTTGTCAACAGATTTCCCAAGCGTAACCATATTTGGTAACAGCTATAACTGAAATTTCAAACACAATTCATAATAACCGGTGAATTAGCAATAGACTTTCCAAGCATAATTGGGCATAAACAGTAATAACTATTAATTGGAAATAAATTTCCCAAGCATAATTGGGAATAACTAATAATAACTAATTAATTGGAAATAGATTTACTAAGCACAAATGTATCTGATAGCAGCTATCAGAGAATGTCACAGCTCAATTTCAAACACAATTCAATGTTTTAGATCAGACAGCATAATTCTTTTTTTAAAATATTTCATTTTTTTTAAGTAACACCCAGTGTGGGGCTTGAAATTACAACTCTGAGATCAAGAGTCATCATACACTCTACTGACTGAGCCAGCCATGTGCCCCCGGATGACATAATTCTTAACTGAATATTTTCTAGTTTAGTTGAACGATTTGGACAAATTTTTAAAGATAATAAATATCTTCTAACTGCAATAACTAGAGAGCTAGGTTTTTTAGTTAGTAGGATTGCTTCAGTTAGGATCTAGTCCTTCAGGCAATTAAAAATCATTGCCTTTCTTTTCTCTTTCACCATAGAGCAACTATATTTCTACCATTATTGTTACTCCATTTCTTCCTCCTCCTACTGTTCTCATGTAGGACTTCTATGACTATGTCTCCCAGATTTAACTACTGTCATATGACTTTTTTTTTTCCTTGTCAAGTCCACTCAAGCTTTTTATATCTCTGCTCCCCACTTTTGGCTCTTTGCCTACAGACCTCACAGCCACACTACTCAATGTAAAACAAACAAACAAAAAACGTTCTTTAAATGCAGTAATAGCTATTATATGTCAGGCACACTAATAAGTGTTTTCATGCACATTGTCTAATTTGTTTGCTGTTATAATCTTGTGAGATAGGTATTATACTTTGCCTCGTACACATCTGGTCTTTCCCAAAAGAATAAACATTCTTGGTCAGTAACCATATGCTTACCCTAGGATGAATCTTAGCATACCCTAGGATGAATCTTTTGCCATTCAGAGGCCTCTGTCAGTTTGTTACCATGTGAATTCTCCCAAAATGATTATTTGTTTTCTCAAAGCTAGCAAGAAAGAATCAGAAAGATGGGTATTACAACTTCTGCGATGTAATCACTTACACATGATCACATACATCTCTCTGCTGGTCCATTGGTTAGAAGCAAGTCATGGACCATGTATCCACTCAAGGGAAGGGGATTATGCAGAAGGATGACAACCAGAATGTGGGGGTAATAGATATCACTCGAGAGTCTTTTCTCCTACAATTTTTCTACCAAGCTTTCTAAAAAGAAACTTGCTTGATAACAGCATAACATTTATCAGAAAACCCATATTGATAACATAAGTAAGAGGAAGTTTTAAAATCTGGGCAGTGAGAATTTAGCATATGGTTAGTTTGAGTTGACAGTAGAAGGTTATCTGTGAGGCTAAGTTTGCTTTGAAGAAATTGGCTACTTTCTCTCCACACCTTTTACAGTACGTGGGCACAGTATTAAAATATTTATACAACTTACATAACTGCATCTAGAAATTATGTATTTGATGTAATCTTTTCAGCCACATTTTATTTTTACCTTTTTTTCTAAAAGCATTTTTGGCAACATAAGCTTACCTGGCCCACAAGCTCCGGAGCACTGTGGTTTTCCACGTAGCAATCTAGATGCTGAATTCATTTTAACTAATAGCAGAATAGGGTCAAAAGAGTACATATCATTGAGTGGAATTCAAATTATTATGCCTTAATCTTTATGAGAATTCTCAACTGCCTTCATATTTTAAATTCCAGCTGATTAAATTTTTTCTGGAATGATATTAAAAAATCATAAGGTAACACATACAGAAGCACATGAACTCTCATTTATATTCCTGTGTTCTCCTAAATATGACATTTCCATGTTTAGTGAAATATCCTCACATGTGTAGGCACAGTTTGGCTGAAGCAGAAAATTCACTTTGAGTTGAAGTAAAACTCTTCCCCTTACCTCTTTGTATCCATCTTTCAAGATTGCTAAGAGCAAGATCTTTGTAGTTAAATAAATGTGAGTGCCAATTCCAGCTCCTTCACTTACTAGTTGTCTGATCTTGAAAATTCACATAACATTGGAGTGTCTATTTCCTCATCTGTAAAGAAAAAAAAGAAAAGAAGAGGATAATTATACCTGCCTACAGGGTGGTGGTAAGGATTAAATAAGATTGAATACCTGAAGTGCTTACTGCAGTTTCCAGCACTGGGTTGGCATGCAGTCCATGTCAGTTTCTTCCCTCTGTCTTACATTTAGACATCACTTTTACAGTCTAAAAATGGTGATTCCATTGGAATTGTTCCTCTAAATGAAGTCCAGGCTTTCATAAAGGGATGGGTTTTCTGTAACTGAGGTGACTACCATGACTGCACCATATCAGTACACTGACCATCAGCTCTATTAAGTGTCTGTCAATATGTTTCTGATAAATCAATTCCAACGCTTCAGGTGGCTCACGGCAGGGTTCTGTTTAAGAGTTCCCTTTCTACATAAATGAAATCTGAGTTACTGGTTGCTTACATTAATGGAGGTTTGCCCAGTTATAGATTCCTTCCATTACACTTATATAATAAGTCCTTGAAATACAATGCTAAAATATTTGGTAAAGTGTGTTGGTTCATATTCCCATGAAATATGTTTTGAACATTTGCTGTGTGCAATTCACTGTAGAGGCTACAAAGAAAAAAAAAAGAGGCAATCTTAAGAATAATACTATTATTAACAAACATTACTTTATGCTAGGTACTCTTCTAAGTAATGCATTTATTCATTCATTTAAACCTCACATCATCTTTTCAGGTGGGTGCTATTGTCACCATTTTATGTATGTGAAACCTCTGGGGTTCAGAGAGGTTAAGTAGGGTCACTGTACTTTGTATGGGTCACACAGCTAATAACAGGCAGAGCCAGAATTCAGACCTCAGGATGTCTTATTCTACAGTCTCTTCATCAGCTGACAAAGGCTTACATCTAGAAGCTCATGGTCTAGTATATTTCAAGTATGTTGTAGCCCATTAGTTAGATAAACCAGTTGTTTTAACAGTTTTTTAATTGCAAAAACTCCCTCTCTACCCTCAAGCATTAGTTCAGTGTCTACAAAATAGAAGAGCTTTTGTGAAAATATTATTAGAATGTCACACTGCATGCTCCTGTATGACCACCTCAGTGTGACCCTGGGAAGCTTTTTTCCAGGGCTCTTTACTCCTAATGGTCTTTATTCATTAACAATTCCCCTCAGCACCCCAAGTTTTTACTGTGGTACTGAGCATAGTCTGGTTGGTGAGTGTCAGCCATTGGTTCACATTTCTACATTGTGTTGAACAAATCTGTTAAAGGTTCTGAGTGTGCAGTGGGCACATTAGCGACTTTGGTCCCTTGCTTCTTCCCTATCTTCTATACACTGAATGTTTATGTCTTCCTCAAATTAGGATGTTGAAACCTAATCTTCAATGTGATGGTATTTGAAGGTGGAGCCTTTGGGAAGATCATTAGGCCAGGAAGGTGGAGCCCACATGAATGGAATTAGTGTCCTTATAAAAGGGATTCCAGGAGTTCCTGGCCCCTTCTACCATGTGAGGACCCTGAAAGAAGATGGTTGTCTGTGAAGCAGGAAGAGGGCCCTTACCAGACACTGATTCTGCCATCCTCTTGATCTTAGACTTCCCAGCCTCCAAAACTGTGACAAATAAAGGTTTACTGGTTAAGCCACCCAGCTGATGCTATTTTTATGATAGCAGCCCGGACAGACTTAGACAATCCTCATCAAGGCTAGTGGGAGGCAGGGACCTGGAATTTGGGTCTGCTGTGCAGGCTCAATCTTACCCTTGGGAGTGTCTGTTATTTCAAGGTGACACCCAGAGACTGTAGAGCTTGAATGCATCCACCCTCTCTGCCTTTATGAGGGGGTCATCTCCTTTGTATTATATCACACTTGGTTCCAAATATTTGTGTGGAAAATGGATGCTATTTATTTGCCTTTTTAGAGAACCCACTTATGAACTCTAGCTGGACTTATGTTAAAGTGAACCATTTTGAAAAAGAATTTTTATTTGTTCCTGGAAAGGACAGCTTTACCTCTTCTAGAGCCCACAAGTATAAACTCATCTTCTATTTCCTTCAAGATGCATATTTATTAATATAAAAGGGAACATTTGTTGACTACCTATTTACAGAGCATACATTCCTTAACTCTTTGAATCTTTATTGCAAAGTTGTGTTTTGTGTCCTCTTATTAACTCATTTTACAGACAAAGGAAAAGAATAACACAGAGGTAAAGTAACTAGCCCATGTTCTCATAACTAACGATGAAGCCAAGATTTGAACTCAGAGGTTTTATCTGCAGACATTCTTATTTAATCCTGTACTAAATAAGTGTCCTTGGTACCTTTCTGATGCATAGTATACTAGTTCAAGTGATAGAAATGTGAAATAGGGATACTGTTGTACTTTTGAGATAGTTATTTATACGATTTGGTTCTGTTGAAAAATTTACCGGAAGGAGGGATTCCTAATCCATTTAGACAGCTCCCCCTTGTCTAGGCTGGTAGAGTCCTGTCACATACAGTTTTCTCCCATGCTTCTTGTTTGCCAGCCAAGAAGGCTTTACATTCAAGCTCCTTGGGTGGAGCCCAGAAATACAGTGGCAGACTTGCTGGTAACAAAGCACTTTAATAGGTGAAACAAGAAACTCTAGCCAAAGAGACACCTCCAAACATCTCGACTCTATGAGGGCTAGCCAAGATGAACAGATGATGTAATCTGTGCTGTGAGAACCGCGCTCCAAACCCGGGCTGCTTCTGACTGGTTTATGAGAGAAAAGTCTTGATCTCAAGTTCATTCTGAGAGAGGACAGCCATTGCTCAAGTTACTTTGGGAGTACCTGAGAAGTGATGTTGATGAAAAATGTTGAATTTGGTTTGTCAAAGGCTGATAATCTTGGGACAATTAAAGCCATTAGAGGTAGGCAACCATATTTAATTTTCAGTGATTGTCCGAAAATATTTTTTAAAAGATCTTCCATTTGGTGAAATTATAAAGTCTACTTTACATTTAATATCCTATTTTTAATGCACTGCATTATTGAATTATCAGGAAGATGTTTTCTTAGAAGTTTAAATAATTATTGAACTGTGGTCTAACTTCAGATAATCATTATTTTCTTCATAACATAACCTAACACTGCTATGGAGCAGTGTAATTGGTTGGTAGATCCTATTTCTTCTCTATTTCAGGTTGGTAAATGTTTTGAATGGGAATAGTGTTAGGCTCTTCTGTCAAAATATAAAGATACATAAATTTCAGTCCTTTTTCGCAAATGTTTAAAATTAGTTGGCAGTATAATAAATCAGTAATAGAAATAGTTATGATGTTTTGAGGGCTTCCTTTGCATCATGCAGTGTTTAAGGACTTTGCATTTATTAAACCATATAACTATAAAAACAACCAGATTGCTCTTTTTACCCTCATTTTTTAAGATAGAAAACTGATGCCCAGAAAGCTTTGATATTTTGCTCTAGATTACTTGGCAAAAAAAAGTTTGTAAATCCCAGTATATTAGTTTCCTAATATAGGTCATTGGGTTGCTGTACCAAATTACTACAAAATGGGAGACTAATAATAATAGAAAATAATAGAAATAGTTCTGGGAGGCAGAAGGCTGAAATTAAGGTGGCAGCAGTGGGGTATAGCCTCTGAAGTCAATAGGGGAGGACATTTTCTTGTCCCTTCTAGCTTTTGGGGGCTGTCAGCATGCCTGTGTCTGCACCACTCCAATCTCTGTCCCTTATGTTCACATGGCCTTCCCATCACCTGTGTCTTTTCTTCTATTTTTTACAAAGATACTTGTCATTGGATTTAGGGCCCACCTAAGTAACCTCATCTCGCAGGAT
Source organism: Ursus americanus (assembly GCF_024610735.1). Lineage (NCBI taxonomy): Eukaryota > Metazoa > Chordata > Mammalia > Carnivora > Ursidae > Ursus > Ursus americanus. The sequence continues at coordinate 69,003,097 of NC_142134.1, forward strand.
GATCTTATTTTAAGGACTTTGATTACACTTGCAAAGACTGTTTTTTCAAATCTGGTCACATTTAAAGGTCCTCAGGATTAGCATGTGGGCATGCCTTGTTAAGGGCCACCATTCAACCACTCCAGGATTTCCAGCCTCAGTGCCCTGGTTTTGACTCTCTATACATAAATACATATATGGAAGGGCAGAATAAGATACTGGGATGGAGCAGTAGAGAAAGCACAAGTGATGGCATTAGGCAGAAACAAGTGTGAACTTTGGCTTTACCATAATTATAGTTTGTCTGTCTAGAATCTAATTACAGATTAGATTACCTATTAGATATAAATTTCAGTTTTGTTATTAATAAAATGTGCTTTATTATATGTTCTACTACGTCATTTCATGAAGATTAAAAAAGAAACTAAATAAAATAATCAGGTCTAAAAAGTAACGGGGAAATACAAAACATTAGTATTCCTTTACTGCCCATGAACAAAAAAAGAAAGAGGGGGCTCCTTGGTGGCTCAGTTGATTAAGCATCTGCCTTCAGCTCAGGTCATGATCCCAGAGGCCTACGATCAAGCCCCACATCTGGCTCCCTGCTCTGCAGGGAGTCTTCTTCTCCCTCGGCCCCTCCCCTCATGCGTTCTCTCTCTCTCTCTCAAATAAATAAATAAAGTGTTTTTTAAAAAGTGGGAGCAAAGTGGGAAAATAAGGAAGAACTTATTTCTAAATGAGACTCAAGGATAAAATTTGGAGGAGGCCAAAGTCAAGATACATCTTAATGCATTAGTTTATTTTCTACAGGTGAGTGCAAGTCAAGTGCTCTCTAGAAAACATGAAATAGGATTTATTTTGAAAAATTAAAAAAATAGAGTATTTTTACAGGAACACCATGGACAATAATTTGAGTCTGGAAAAATAGATTGCTGCAATACTAAGGAGGACTTTCTAAATGTTAGGACGAAGACGTTTACAGAAATCTGAGGAATTATTATAAAGTTCTGAGACAAATATATTAAAATGTAAGGTTTTATTTTCTTGTGAAAGCATTTTTATAGTAGAATTGATATTTATGATGTAGAAAGAATAATTACACAAATGCACAGAAAGCAAACAACCCAGCAGAAAACACACAGAAAATTTAAAGAAGCACTTTAGAGAAGTAAAAATTCATGAATCTCTGATGACACTTGATATATGACGGTGGTGATGTTATAGAAGGAATGAGCATCCCTATTAGCAATTAGGGCATATGATTAAAACCAGATGATTACACTGGCAAAAATTAAAACTGGGAAAATAACCAGAAGTAAGTGCAACAAAAATTCTCATGCCCTGTTTATGGAAGTATATAAAGTATATGGAAGTATAAATTGAAATATTTTGTAATATAGAATGTAATGTAGTAATATTTTGACATTCCTTGGGACCCGGTGTTTTTACTCTTAGAAAATTGTATGCACATTTATATCAAGATACATAAGGCTCATCATAGGAGCATTGTTAATAATATTTCCAAACTTGAAACAACCCAAACTATCATCAAAAGTAGAAGGACCCACTAAACTATGTTAAATAAGTAATGGACTATGTTAATACTATCCTAATAGTATATTAAATATAGTAATGAAAATGACTGAACCATAAATGCATACCTCAACAGGGATGTACCTCGACGACACACTGAGCAAAAGAATCATGTCGCAAAAGAATGCATACAGTGTGAATCTATTTATAGAAATCCCAACTGAAAGAAAACTGAACTTTATTTTTAGGATAGACACATGAATAAGAAACTATAAAGAAAAACAAAAAGTCCAGGAGATTTTAATACAGATTTCAGAATAGGAGTTGCTTGTAAGAGAGGGAGGAGAAAATAACTGGGTTGAGGTCTCTGTGACTTCCAAGTACTGGCAAATTGTGTTTTTTTCTGTAAAAACTCAGCAGTATTAATCATGTGCTCATTTTAGCCTCTTAATTAAACTTTATGTTTATATTCTATGTATATACGTTTGTGTTTTAGAAATACTTTTGTATGTATATGTTGCAATTTTTTATCTTTTTTTTTAAATACTTTACTTATTTGACAGAGAGAGAGCATGAGTGGGGAGGGAGGGATAGAGGGAGAAGCAGACTTCCCGCTGAGCAGGAAGCCAGATGAGACACCAGGCTCAATCCCAGGATCCTGAGATCATGACAGGAGCCCAAGGCAGATGCCTAACTGACTGAGCCACCGAGGTGCCCTTATATTTTAAATGATGAAATGAAAAGATGACCTCTTTGACATACTAGATTTTTGAGATGAGTCAGATAGTAATGAGATTTAATAAGACTCATCACTTACCTAATGTCAATGAAGAAGGAGCCAGGCACGAGCCAGAATTGTGTCTTGAATTAAAAATAATAATAATAATAATAACCTGTCAAAGATGGTGACATAAAAGTCTCCTGAACTCACCTTCTACCACACGCACACTGAATCTACAGATACACATGGAGCACTTTCTCCTGAAAGACATTCAAAACCCGGCTGAACTACACATCAGGTGACCTAGAATATACTCACATTAAAATGCGTAGGAAAGGCTGAGGCACATTCTCAGTATGAACCCCATCTCTGGCACAGGGATATACAATAGGAAGGGGACTCCCAACTCCCAGCTTATCTCTGAGGAGTAATTGAACCCAACATCTTGGACCCCAGCTTTTAAGACTTTCATCAGAGGATGGTCTCCTCAAACCCCTATCTTTGAAAATTAACAGGGCTTGCTTTCAAAAGACTAAAGCAAACAAAGAAAGAGTTCCTAATGAGTTCAGGAGGACTTGCTGTGTTTATCCCCCAGGGCTCAGTGCAGAGGGATCAGCCAGAAAGGCTCATCTCCCAGTCTTCCACTGAAGAAGGAAAAAAAAAAAAAAAAAGCCTATTTTCATACATTGAAAGCTGTTGCCAGAGAGTCAGCCTTCTAATTTCTAATTTTGTACACAACCAGTCTGACTGTGATCCTCCCTGGACACCTTCCTATGAAGCCAGCAGTGCAATCTCCACATTCCCCCTATGGCCCACTCCAGGTTGCCATGTAGTAGAAAGAAGAAAAGAAGAATGATAAGATCTGATATAAATGAAATAGAGTCTAAAATGACAGTAGACAAGTTCAATGCAACTGAGCTGGTTTTGAAAAAAAAAAAACACAATAGACAAAACTTCAACTAGACTTAGCAAGGAAAAAAGAGAGAATAGTCAAATAAATAAAATGACAAATGAAAGAGGAGAGATTACAAATTGTGTTAAACAAATACAAAGGTCACAGGTGAATGTTATGAACAATTAACACACCAACAAATTGTACAACCTAGAAGAAATGGGTAAATCCCTACGAACACAAAACCTACCAAGACTGAATCATGAATGAACAGAAAATCTGAACAGACAAATTATTATTAAAGAGATTGAATCTGTAACCAAGAACTTCCCCACAAGGAAAAGTACAGGACTACAGAGCTTTCCTGGTGAATTCTACCAAAAATTTAAAGAAGAATTAATACTAATTCTTCTCCAACTCTTTAAAAAATAAAACAGGAGGAAACACTTTTAAACTCATTTTATAAGGCCACAATTACTCTGATACCAAAACCAGACAAGACACTACAAGAAAATTATAGACTGACATCCCTGATTAACACAGATGCAAAAATCCTCAACAAAATATTAGCAAATGGAAGCAATACATTAAAAGGATCATACACTATGATCAAGTGGAGTTTATTCCAGGGATGCAAGGATGACTCAAAATTCAACATTTACAGATCAGCCAAGATGATATACCACTTTAACAAAGTGAAAAATGAAAATCTTATGGTCATCTCAGTAGATGAAGAGAAAGCATTTGATAAAACTCAACATCCATTCATGATAAAAATTCTCAACAAACTGGGTATAGAGGAGAAGTACCTCAACATAATAAAGGCCATAGCTAACAGCATACTTAATAGTGAAAAGCTGAAAGTTTTCCCTCTAAGGTCAGGAACAAGACAATGATGTCCACTCTCACCACTTTTATTTAACATAGACTGGAAGTTTTAGCCAGAGCAATTTGTCAAGAAAAAGAAATAAAAGGTATTCAAGTCAGAAAAGAAGAAGTAAAACTGTGTCTATTTGTAATGACATGATATATATTGAAAATACTAAAGACTCCACCACAAAACTGTTAGAACTAATAAACAATAAAGTAGCAGGATAAAAATCAATACACAAAAATCAATTGCATTTCTATATACTAATAACAAACTATCAGAAAAAGAAATTAATAAAATAATCCCTCTTACAATTATATCAAAAAGACTAAAATACCTAGGAATAAATTTAACCAAGGAGGTGAAAGAGCTGCACACTGAAAACTATAAATCACTGAAAAATGAAATTGAAGAAGACATAAATAAGTGAAAAAAATATTCCATGTTCATGGATTAGAAGAAATAATATCTATTCATTACAATGTTCATATTAAAAGCAATTTACAGATTATAAACAATTCCTATCAAAATTCCAATGTCATCTTTCACAGAAATAGAAAAAAAAATCCTATTTTGTAGGATTTGCATAGAACTACAAAAGACCCTGAATAGCCAAGGCAATCCTGAGAAGGAAAACCAAAGCTGGTGGTATCATGCTTACTGATTTCAAACTATATTATGAAGCTATCATAATCAAAACAGTAGGGAACTGCCATTATATGTGTGTGTGTGTGTGTGTGTGTGTGTGTGTGTGTGTGTGTGTGTGTGTGTGTGTATGCCAATGGAACAGAAAGGAAAGCCCAGAAATAAATTCTTGCATATACAGGCAATCAATGTTTAACAGGGAAGTTAAGAAGACACAGTGAGGGAAAAATAAACTCTTTAATAAATGGTATTGGGAAAACTGAATAACCACATGCAGAAGAATGAAGTTGAACTCCTACTTGCACCACTCACAAAAATTAACTTGAAATAGGTTATAGATATAAATATAAGAAATGAAACCATGAAACTAGAAAAACAAAAAAACAAAAAACAAAAACATAGGGAAGAAGCTCCTTGACATTTGTCTTGGCAGCAATTTTTTTGGATATGACACCAAAAACAAAGCAACAGAAGCAAAATTTAACAAGTGGAACTATAGAAAATTTAAAAAGCTTCTGAAGAGCAAAAAATAAAATAATAGTAATAACAACATGAAAACACAGCCTATGGAATGGGAGAAACTATTTGTAATCATATATCAAATAAGGAGTTAATATCCAAAATACATAAAGAACTCAGACAAACCAATAACAATAGCAAAAAAACCAATTTGATTTAAAAAATGAACAGAGGGGTGCCTGGGTTGTTCTGTTTGTTAAGCATTTGACTCTTGGTTTCTGCTCAGATCATGATCTCAGGGTCATGGGATTCAGCCCTGTGTAGGGCTCCGTGCTCAGCATGGAGTCTGCTGGAGATTCTCTCCCTCTCCCTCCCCCTCTGCCCGCGCTCTCTCTCTCTCTCTCTCAGTAATAACTAAATAAAATCTTGAAAAAAAGTTTAAAAATGAGCAGAAAAACTGAATAGACACTGTTCCAAAGAAGACATAAAAATAGCCAACAGGTTCATGAAAAGGTGGTCGACAGCACTAATCATCGGGGAAATGTAAACCAAACCACAATGAGATATTACCTGTCAGAATGGCTATCACCAAAAAGACAAGTGTTGGCAGGAATGCAGAAAAAAGCGAACACTTGTAGACTGTTGGTGGGAATGTAAATCATGCAGCCACCGTGGAAAATAACATGGAGGTGCCTCAAAAAATGAAAAGTAGAACTACCATGTGATCCAGCACTCCTACTTCTTGGTACATATTCAAAGGAAATCAAAATCAGGTGTCATAGAGATATCTTCACTGACCTGTTCACTGCAGCATTATTAATAATAACCAACATATGAAAACAACCTAAGTGGCCATCAATGGATGAATGTATAGGGGAGATTTTGTACATATATGTAAAGATTTATACACATATACATATATATGTGTTTTATTTTTTTTTAAAGATTTTATTTATTTATTTGACAGAGAGAGAGACAGCCAGCAAGAGAGGGAACACAGGCAGGGGGAGTGGGAGAGGAAGAAGCAGGCTTCCAGCGTTGGAGCCTGATGTGGGGCTCGATCCCAGAATGCCAGGATCAGGCCCTGAGCAGAAGGCAGACGCTTAACAACTGAGCCACCCAGGCACCCCTGTATTTTAAATATCTTACAATTTTATCTTTCAATTATACCTCAGTGAAGCTAAAATATAAAAAAAACAAACAGGTGAGGAACTTTATCAATGGGATGTATTTCAAATGGTATTTTCTTTTTCCTTTTGATATATGTGAATTTCCCTGATTATTATAAAATAAAACCATTTTTATGTGTATAGTGAAAACTTCTTTTCCTCCTCTTCCTCCCCTCCTCTTCTTCTTCCTCCTCACTCCCTAGCTCTCCCTCTTCTCTTTTGTTGCAGTTTTGTTCAGATAAGGTTGTTACTCTTTCGGTAGTCAGGAAAACAAATAGTCAATGAAGAGTCAGTTCCAGGAAGAGCATTGGCCTGGATCTAAGATTCATTGAATGTGGGAGTAAGGGAGGAGTTTCAGGAAAAGAGATTGATTGGACAGACTCCCCCCTCCTTCCTCTTCTTCTTTGGGGAATTGTGCGTACTTGACCTTTGACCTTTGTCTTCCTATACTATGTTAAAAAAAAAAAAAGGAAAAAGAAATCTTTTCCTTTTTGGACCAGAGATTAAAGGAAATGAAGTCTAAGCTACGTATCCTGCAATCAGCAGGCATTTGTTCACAAGGGTACGCAGGGAAATGAATGGAAGTCCCTGGCATTTTATAAGGTGTGACTGATTCAGGGAAAATATTTAAATAACTCTTTAAACTACTTGAGGCTTGCTAGACATGGACTCTTTCACACACAAAATCTTTCGATAATACCATTCTAGCATCATACCTATTTGCATGATTAGATTTTACTTCATCATTTTAGAATTTGCTTTCAGTGGTACGTCTGGTTATTTATTTGACAAATTTTTTTGGCAATGTATTAAAAGTTTAATAGCCAAGCATGTAGGAGAGTGAGAGATTTTCCGTCTGTTGACTGAGAAAGCCAAATGGAGGAAAACGCTATTGCACAATTCTAGAACAGTGTGGATTATTGAGACGACTTCACAAGGTGGCTTCTATTATACTTGATACACTGAAAAGTGGGTACATTCATATCTACTGAAAAGCTAATATTTTATTTTATTTTTCCTTATAAAAGATTCTCTTTTGCTGTTTTGTTCAAATGAGGTTAATTGTTACTCTTTTTGTGGCCAGAAAAGTAAATGTCACATGAAGAGCATTGATCAGTATACAAGATATACTGAATGTGGGAATGAGGATAAGAGAGTGGTTGGACTCCTTGACCTTGACTTAAAGGTACATAGCACTTTTGTCTTCAGTAAACTAGTAAGAACAAGTTAAGATTTACAGCTGAAAGAGAAGAGTATTTTTTAAAATTCCATCACTTTGCATTTATATAGTTTATTTAAAGAGACCAAAGGGTAAAATGATTACAGAGCAAGCATGAGATGGGATGCTTTTTATTTACAAATAACAGAGCTGTATGAGGACACCAATGCATTCGCCTCAAGCTATAAATCACTATGCTTCAACTTCCTATGCAGTTTAGCACCTAACACTTCCTTTTGCCCCATAAATATTGCTACAAACTACAGGTACTCTCCCAGCACAAAATAAATAGAAATTAACTTTAATTTAATGTCTATATTGAGAAAGTATTGGAAGAAATGAATCACGATTGTAATAAAAAAGTAAGCCTTGAATCCTTTTTTAAAAAAAAAGCCTTAACATGTACAATTTTAATATCGATGATACAGCATTGCTCAAGAATGAATTCCCTTAACACCTGGCAGACGTGATAATGCAGTTTGGAAACACAGGAGAACTTAATATGAAAAATTATATTCAAGGCAATATTTATAGAACAGTAAGAGACCACACAGGCAACTCAACTGATAAATGTGATACTTGTAACACAGCAAACCACAACCTGAAATGAGTTTTTGAACTTACATAAAATATAAAAAGAGAGCCAGAAAGAGATATTCACATGAGAATTCAAGCCCAAAGGAGCTTTTCTGTGAAAATACTTGATGTTAGGGGACTGTAAGAAGCATGAGGGATTGAAATAGCCAGGGAACAATGGTAAGAAGATTTTGCTTTGTAGTGGATAAATGTGGATTTTCTTTTCTTCTTCTTCTTCTTCTTCTTCTTCTTCTTCTTCTTCTTCTTCTTCTTCTTCTTCTTCTTCTTCTTCTTCTTCTTCCTCTTCTTCTTCTTTTTTTTTTGTGATGTCCTAGGATTCATCACTCTATCTGGACTTATGTCTGAATATTCTTTGGTGGAGTCATCGCCTCCTGTTTTGTGTATTTGGAGGGGAAGATAATTATAAGTAGACATTGTCCACTAGGGCTAAAAATGAATCCGAACACACTCTTTCTGACTTATCATGGCCAGGGGCAGTCAGATAACCCAAGGACCGACAAGAAACATTCCCCATGGACTTTGAAACCTGGAAAGTTACACACAGATATGAAATGGGAAAGGGCAGTATGGAGCTCAAAAGAAATGATGCATGTGAACATGACTCATAAAATTGGGCCAAATATTAATTATGTTTCAAGAATTATGGCATCAAGTGCTTTCTCTTTGAAGGCAGATGTCTGCGCACACTTCATGGCAAAGTGAAACAAATTATAGATGGTCTCTAGTCATTTAAATCAATGGGGAATAGCTAGAAACAGGTAGACGTAGGTACGAATGTGGATCAAAGCATGGGTTAATAGAACTGCGCCATCCTGGAATATTACCAGCTATTTTGAAAACTATCTGTATAGTATTTACTGGTGTTTTTGTAGAGGTTATCAGAAACATGCTACTTTTGACGATCAATTATCAGGGGTAGATTAAAATTCAGTTTCTACTCCATGTATGAACGTTCTTTTTTCTACCTTGTTAAATCTCTCATTTCTTTGAACCACATATTTGAACTGTAAAACGTGAGATTTTAATCTCGGCTGACCTAAATATAACTTTCAATAATACACTTTTCTGATTCTACTGTTATTTATAATTCTATAATTAGTCTTTAACATCTCTTTTCATGACACGTAGAACTTCTGAAAGATCCTATGTTGAAAATATGAGTAACACACTGATGCTTCGAATTTAAAACACTGTCTTGAAAATGGTGAATTTATTCAGTTGGTTTTGATGAACATATTAAATCTTTCTTTCCCATGATTACGCAAAGACTTCATAAATATCAGCACATTCTCTTATATTTAGGTTATTAGCCATCCAACAGCCACTCACTTTATTTTATACCAAAATTGATTAGTATTTCCTGCTTCTGAATTTTAGGAAGACATATCTTATCTTACCAGAGTCTGTAAGAATTGCATGGCTAGGTCAAGCTGAGCCCTACTGGAGGTAGGGAGACTAATCTTTCCTCTGTCTCCTGCTTTGATTACCATACAAATAAACAGATATGTATTTTTCCTCTCTACCTTGGACTAGACCAAGATGGAGGCGATCCACAGCAGGGAGCAAAATTGTAGGCAATAGAGCATGCCATCTGGTAAGAATATGCTGGAAAATCTTCAGCTTTCTCATTTCAACAAAAGTAAAAGTAAAAGTCTATTAATTCAGCTTCTTGCTTGGCTGAGAAATAAATTCCACAAGTCTCAAATTGCATCTGGTTTACTACATGTCTGGCTCTAATATGTACAATGAAAGCCAGGCAATTTGGATGAAAATATTGTTCCTCTCTGAGTTTTTAGCAATTGAAGGGAATAATAGCGTTTTTCATTTCTTAAATTCAGACACCCTCCCTCTCATGGATCCATGATATTGATCTGGAATACACAGTCCATCTGTTTGGGTTATTCATGGGTGGTGGGGTATGGACTAAAGCTGTATCTGTTTGGGTTATTCATGGGTGGTGGGGTATGGACTAAAGCTGTCTTCCTGAGAAAGAGAGAATGATTATAGGAAAGATAGTTCCCCAGATCAGCACACCTGTCAGTAGGACCCCCTGACAAAACCATCATGATACCAGCTCTCTGTGCTTTGCACTGGCAAGATCTTTGAATCTTCTCCTTTGGGCATATGACTGCCTTAGGAAGCTATCAAGGCACCCAATTATTATAAAATTTTGACAACCATCTCCTTCTTATTCACTTTTCTATACCTCTGTGAATACATTATAAGTATTTTTAGGTCAAGAGTCACCCTAACATTTATGTTATGCTCTCTACAGTGCTTCACACAGTCTTTTTTTCTTCTCTTTTTTTGAAGATAGAGTGTTTTTATTTTTACATATCATATTTCCTTTATCCATTCACCTGTTGATGGGCATTTAGGTTGTTTCCATGGCTTCTGTGAATATTGCTGCAATGAACATGGCAGTACAGATGTGTTTCTGAGATAATCATTTCATTTCCTTTGGATAAATACCCAGAAGTGGAACTGCAGTGTCATATGGTAGATCTATTTTTAATTATTTGAGAAATTTCCATACTGTATTCCATAGTGGCTGAATCACAGTCTTAAATGTACGAGAAAGTTTTCCTAATTTTTCTGGTGTTTGAAATAAATGTGATCCTCTTGGTCTTTCCCTTATGGGCACAAGATAGCTGCTACAGCTCTAGTCATCAAAACCATATTCAAACATTAAAAGAAGGCAATGATTGGTCATGCCAGTTTTATCTATTCCTTTCATCAGGAATGGCAAAAGCCTTTCTGCAAATTCCTCACCAATAGATGTCCCCTTAGGTATCATTGGCCAGAATTATGTCACATGGCTTTCCTGCAAAGGAAAATAGGAATGTATTTATATTCCCAGCCTATATAGTGGAGGTAGGAAAATGAGTTTAGGAATGTGTGTTGGGTGTCGTTTTATCTAAACTATAGCTCCTTTGGCATGCATGAACAACAGCACATAATAAGGACTCAATGAATTGTAGGTGCTCCTAGCTACTAATTTGAGGGAGAACCTTATTCAGTTTATGGAAATTAGTGAAATATGATTTCATAACCTCAAAGAGAAAAATGCACATAATTTAAGTTAATCATCAGGCAGTACGTAAAGAATTAAAAATACCACAGTGCCTATTTTTTGTTGTATTCAGAGGGGAAAAAATACTATGCATGTGAATCCATAATGTTCCATTCATTAAAGATTTCTAAAAATTATAATATCTAAAATAATTTATATCTGAAATTGAAATTTAGAAAAAAACATTTAAATAGAGAGAAAAAATTGTTTGTGATCTTTACAAGAACTAATCTGATACTCACCAGAGCCAAAAAATGCAAACCAGACCTTGTCAATCTTTACTCAAGACTATCACCTGTAAAGGCAAGCTTTTTTTAATCCCTAAGCACTGGTTGCCCTGGAATCTAAACCATGTCATGTAGGAGTGGTGGGGCTTCTCTGGGAATATAAGCCATCCTAATCAGGGGTTAGATACATCCCAGGAAAGAATAAATCAAGAGTAAACACCAGAGATAAAGCTCAGAGCCAGACCAGAGTAAGAAAGCGTTTGCCAAAATACCAAGCCAAAAATGAATGAAATATATCTTGTAGCATCACTACGGTGCAGAGCAAAAGCCATGCTCTATTGCAGTCAGACATATGTATTTGGAATACTGACCTTGTTATCTATTAGCTATGGGACTTTGGACAAACTGCTTAATTTCTTGGAATCCTAATTTTCTTAACATAGAAATGGGGAACATACGACATAGCTTTTAGATTGTGGTTAGAATTAGAGAAAATATGGGTAAAATATTTAACAGATTATTTATTGGATATAGTTATTTTCTGAGGTTGGGATTGTCCTCAAAGCAGGGTCTCGGGCAGTACTTGTATTCAGGTAGTTTATATGAGAGAGAAATCTGGAGGGGAAAAAATGGAGGAACCAAGGAGTATGAGACCATGAGAGGAAAAAAAGGAAATCCAATGCAAGGATGCATTGTGTTCTTTATCACTGTGAGCATTAGGGACTTGACTTGGTTGGGACTCTCTAGGGAGTAAAGAATGAGTGACTTACAGAGCAGAAAAGGGGGTTCCATTCTCCATTGGTTGAGCATTGTCCTGAATTAATTCCCTCATAATTCCAGGGTCAGAACACAGGCCACAAGATCACCTAATTTTTCCTCTATAAACCATAAAGGATTACAAAATTACACAAGATTAGAGTACGGGAAAGCCATAGCTTTTCCAGAGAATATGAAAATAAAGGCTATCTGGATTTTCATGGAAAGGAATGATTATCACCAAAGACCACAGGTTACTGTAGATTAAATTATATATCAGAGACAGACATTCATTTTAAAATATAAAATGAGAAAATGCAGTTTGGACTAAGGACATTTTCTTTAAAAAGTTATTTTCTGAAAAATTCTATCCATATTAAGAGAAGTAATCTTGAAGTGTCTGCATCATCAGGGTATAATCAGCACCCCAGGTTATATTTATTTAATCCGTTGAAAGTCTGAAGAAGCACAGCTCTATCTGGCAATGCCGTGATGAATAATACTGCTAATGGAGTTAAAAACTGAAACTAATTGGTTTATGTGATTGTTATTAAGTCCAATTTAAGTTAGTTAATGGAATTTTGTTTGGCAAGGGATGGAGTTGATCTTTGCGGATGATATTTTAGTTTTGAAATAAGTTGCTGTCACCCTACTGAATCCATGGATCTAAATAAGCTTGAGATGGCAATGTTCCCCTGCACCCCTTAGGCCTAGGGTTAATCTTAGAGAAAGTGCAGCAAGACCATTCATAACGCTCCTAATATAGTAGTGTTTTTACCTAGAATATTTTCACACCCAATCTTCACTTTGAGCAACCTCCATATAAGATCAAGGCATTTAAATCAGAGTGACAGTTCAGTAGAATATAAATCCATATCACAGTTGCCTAAATAGATTTCAGTGCCACCCAATGAAGAAATAAATTATCTTTCACGAGAACCAGACTTGGCAGAAATGCCAGAAAACCTAGTTAAATAGAAAATATACAACTCGGACAGTCTTCTATACTATTCATTATTCTTCAGTATGATTGTTCCTTAACTGACCTATAAAATACAACCTGGCTGAAATTTGAAATCAGTTTTCACATATGTAGACCATAAGTTGATTTTTTTTTTAACCTTTGTGCAATGGAGTTCTCTCGATTTTTTTTTCATATGTCATCAATTGTCCTAGAGGAAAGAGGAGAGTTGAAAAAATTCAAAATGGCAATCAAACTCACTTCTACCACTTGCCATTTCAAGTTTGGCTCATCACTTTTCAGACTCTATAAAAAAAGCAAGAGGAAAGAGATAGAAAGGGAAAATGAAAGTCCTGCCATTTCTCTAATTAGCTTCTGGATGAATTCTTTTCCAAAATAATTCTTTCCCAAAGAACCCAAACTGCAGCATTTGGTATGCACAAGCTCCAGCTAGTGATCAGATCAACATGAATAAGTCTGTGCATGTGGTTCACATACGAGTTGCATTTGGAGGTGTGAATTTGCCACGTATGAAGAGCATCACCTACAGTAAAATGGACAAAATAAGAGTAAAGGTCATCGATGTACAATGGCAATGTTCTCCATAGCATGTGAGCTTTCCTCACTCTCCAGGAAGTGATGATTTACATCTTAGGTATCCTGCAGACAAACTTTCATAGTCATTCACACAGCAGCATTAAATGATTTTATTCCCCTGCACTCCTGCATCCTATAACTACTCTTTACACCTTCACACAATATTTATCTCATAGGTTTCAGTGCTGGAAGAAACATAAGAGATATGTAACAGACAAAGGCTCTAATTGCTTAATTGTCTGTACAAGATCGCATTGTGGAATTGAGTCATAAAAGATTCAGGTTTCTTGATTCCAAGACCAGTGACAAGGGAAGAGAAAATGTAACTGGTTGATATTTATTCTGCATATAATCAGAATTTGCAATATGCCATTGCAAAACCTTTGTATAAAGTAACTCACTTAATGTTTACAATAACCCTGGGTTCCACTTAGTATTCTTCTTATTTACAGATAAGGAACCTCACAGTCCCAGGGGTGAATTCTCATAGCCAAGACTACACAGCTAATAATAATATTCTAAGATTTAATCAACGTTCTTTCAACACATTATACTAACTATCAGGTCGTGGAGAAAAGAACTTGTTCATTTCTGTAGGGGGTACACATTTGAAAATGATTGATGCAGTTGATATTCTCAACCATGGTGGGGAAAAAAGGAGCCAATTTTTCACAGTGCTTTACTCACTAGAGTAGAATTCAGAAAAATAGAATACTTAGGAAATATGATGCTTAGAGTCATTGAATTTTCTTGATTTTTGACACTTAGTCTACGGTCCCTAACTATTTTGACAATCTGTCTAGCCAACGTATTGATTCGCCTACCTTACTAATCCTGGCAGTGTTTTTGCTTACAAAACTTAAGGTTGTCCTGCTAAACATTAATGATTATACAACACATGATTGTAAATACAGAAGGGACGCTTGGTATTTACTGATCCTACTCTGAGAATAGGGTCTCACACATGGTAGATATTTAATAAATATCTAATGCTAAAAATGGTTTCAGGACATCCTTTGAAAGTCATGCATTTCTTCTGTCTCTTCAAAGAGGAAAAAATAAAACTTGGGGTCATGGAAAGATCTGTAGTCAAGTCATTTCAGTTATTACAGAAGCTATTGCTATATTAACCTTTTATATGGGTTATAAAGTAGACACTAAAATACCCTTTCTGTTTCCAAAAGCTTTTACGGTTTCATGCTGCTTAATGGAGAATATATAAAAAGTGCACAAGGCCTTCTTCAAATTTGTGTCAACCCACTCTTCGGTTACTGCCTTTTCCTACCCTTCCTCCCATGCCACCCTGATGTGACTTACACGATCCAGAACGAATCAGACAACTTCCATCTTCATGCTTTTGCTTATACCTGTCCCACAGCTTGGACTTCCTTCTCTCCATCACTGCATTCTCATCATTGCTTTCAAAAGCCACTACTATCAACGACTATCAGACCACTTGAATGCAGTAGTTTCCTCCTTCTCAAACCACCATGATATTAAGAGTTCATTTTGTTGTCTCACATTTTATTTCAAAATTTAATCTCCTCTATCTGATTAAAAGTTAACCTGATAATAGAAACTTACTAATACTTTCAATTTCTTTAAAAATTTCTACAAATATTTGTATTATGTGATGTATTGTACCATCTATTAAAATCACTCAAGGTTTCTATCTTATAGATATTAATAACCTAAATTAGAAATAAAAGCATATAAACTGTTTTTCATTGATTCAGTTGATTAAATTATGCATAATATCCTCACTATACAATTTCTTTCCCTCAGATCTTTGAAGACAAAGACTCATGATCTGCCAGCATTGTATGTTCCTGTGGAAAGAAGTCTGAAGGCAGCCTAGTTATATTTACCTTGTGGATAACTTGCTTTTCCTGTTCAAGTGCCTAAAACTTTCTTTGTATTTGAAGTTCAATAACTTAAATATGATGCATATTGGTGCTCATTGTTCTCCATCACATTTTGCTGAAATATTGTCTATTCTTAGTATCTGCCAATTTAATTCTATATTCATTTCAGGGCAATGTTCTATGAGAGGTTTGAAAACACATACTCTTTCTTTGTTCCTTTTTAATTTCTCTCTATTTCAAATGTATCAATTTTTTCTTATCATCTGTCTAATTGGTTTTTTTTTTTTTTGTCTTTCTTGCCTGTGTTATTTCTGATTATCCCAAGCTTTTTTGTTCTCTCTCTCTCTTTCTCTCTCTCTCTCTTTTTTTTTTTTTTTTTTGTAGTAACTTGATTTTTTGGCTGGCTCTGTTTGGTTCCTTGCTGATTCCAATTTATTTATCAATTCAGTAATGATATTGTTTTCTTCATCAGGTTTTCAATTCATTTTTTCATCAGTTCTTGTTAGCTTATCTTCATGTCTTTCAGACATTAGCTTATTGAATTCATGGAGCAATTATATTTGTTGTGAAGGGTAACACTGATGAAGAATGCTCTTTTGTTCCTTTGCTTATTTCTCCTTTTAGTGCTTGCTATGCCATTTTCTTTTGTAATATTGCTAACCCCAGGGCAGCCTGGTGACTTTGTGAACACTGAATCTTTTCTTTACTTATCCAGAGCTAGTTTGTTTTCCCCACCAAAGACGGGTTTGAGTGTTAGGTATTTGGAGTTTTGTCCACTCCTTTGTAGCTTAGTGGCATGGGGAGGTGGGGACATCCAAAATAGTGGGGTGCAGTATTTTTACAGTGCCTTTTCTTGTTAAAAATATTTGGCTAAGTGCCCTTTATCAGGTACTATTTCTCCTAGTTGTAAAGGACAATCCATTCTCATTGCATAGTTACCCTTGTGCTTTGGACTCTTCCTCGTTCAGAGTAGCTTTGGAGCCTTGACTTTCCTTCTTTTACCAGATTTTCCAGCAGCCATAGTCACTGCTTACCAGTAAGAACAGTGAAAATTTAAGGGTATCTACTTAATTTGCATTTTCAAAATGTTGGGGTAATGGCAAAAAGTTCTGCTAGCTTATTAGGAAGATGGTTAATATTAAGAGCTCTGCTGAGATGTACATACACTAAGCTACTATATAAATTTCTATTTCATTCTACAACCTGTAATTTCTGAAGCCTTAGATGGCTTTCTTTTCCATGTTTGGTTGCTGATAGTACACTTTTCTTCTTTTCTACCATATGTATATATTTTATTCATTTCATAAATTATTGGTTGAGGAAGGGGAATTCTGTTTATCAGGTTTACTCTGCTTTCTTAATCCTGAAGTACTTGTTCATCTCTTTTTAGATGATCCTTTGAACTGCCTTTATAAAGGCCCAAACTCTGGCATTTTTTATTATAATAATTATTATTATTTTTATGAGAGAGAGAGAGAGAGTATGCTGAGGGGCAGAGGGAGAGGAAGAGAGCATCTCAAGCAGGCTCCACACCCAGCATGGGGCCCAACACAGGGCCCCATCTCAAGATCCCGAGATCATGAGATCATGACGTGAGCCAAAATCAAGAGTTGGTTGCTCAACTGAGCCACTCAGGCGCCCCCAAACTCTGGCATTTTTAGAGAGGTTTCTTTTTGGCTTAAAAGGTTATCACTTACAATTGCTATCCCCAATTGCCCCCAACAGGAAGCTTTCTAAAAGGTGATTTTCTTTTTCGGAGTACTATTACTAATACTAGTACTATCTTAGGCACCATTAGAACAGAGAAATTTGAGATAGCTGCCTGCAAAAACCATGCCATTTTGCTAAGAAAATATGAGCAACGAAACTTAGGTATCAAATTTTGTTATGTGAAAGAAACTAATCACACTGAAATAAACAGTGATATTTGAAGGAGTAACAAGACTTCAAGGAGAAACAGGAATTTAAATCTCCTGGGTGTGTTTAAAAAGGGATGAATTTGAATAGAAGTTTTAGGGTGTAGTGGGATTTGGACTTTTGATGATAGGAGAAAATGGTACTTGACATGTTGAGCAAAGGAGAGAAGAGAGAAAGCACAGGTGTATTTGGATGCATCATATTAATCAGTTTGGTTCTATTATAAGGCACAAGAAAAGAGAGAATGTGAAGCAATGTTTTAAAATTACAAAAATCATGGAGAATCTGAGTGACAACCTTAGTAACTTTTGACTTTAACCTTTAGCTTTAGAAGCTGCCCGCCAGATTTAAGATACTTCCCACGTCAGATTTCATGTCTCTCAGTCAAAACATTTAGATTCCTTTCCTCCTGTAGAGAAGAATAAGCTTTTCTAGCAAGCCAACCTCATCTTATTGAGTTCAGTTTCTAGCAGGCTCACATTAGTAACAAGAGATTAGAGGTGTGAACTTCCTCAATTTATGTTAACAAGGTGCTAAATGCAAAGGCCAATTATGGCTACCCCTGAATGTTAACTTCCTGTCTCCTGAATATCCAGCCAATAAGTTTGATCAGGTTATGGCCCTTGTCCTGTGGTATTTATAAGATTCTCAGCTGAAACTTATTGAATTCCTGAAAGTGTGGGTTGTAGATTCCTCAGGGTATTGAGGAATTTTGTGGGTTCACTATAAATGCCCCAGATGCTTTCCAGAACACCTGGCAATAAATTCCAGCCTCTTTGACTTCCCATTTCTTCTGATGCAGGGTTATTAAATATGAAATATTGCATGCTGAAATTCACATAAAACAGCCTAATTAGTAATAGGATGAAGTGAGAGCAAGGGCACACGTGGTAAGAAGGGGACGATGGAGGGGCTAAGGATAGGCCTCTATAATTGCAAAAACACAGGGAACTTAATCCCCTTCCAATTTTTCAGTGCCCTACCTGACCTAACAATCCCCTTTGCTGACCTTTTCCCATGAGTCTGGCTGTTCTTTCTTTTCATGATGTCTTCTGTCTTTTCTGTAAATAAACGTTTAATTGTAGGATAGTTTTAGATTTACAAAATGTTGTGAAGACAGTATGGAGAGTTCCCATATAACTTCACTCAAATATCAACTTATAGAAAAATGTCAGGATACAGACCTTATTCACTCTAGGGAGGAAACATTTTGTTTTTGTTTGTTTGTTTTCCCCCTAATTCCTTTCCTACCTTCATCATACTCTATGTTGTGCCCTACTTTAGATTTTCAGAAATTTTGATAGGATAAGCTTACTAAAATGGCATTGTGACCCAGGTCTATATATGTTGCTCCTTGTGTCTACAACAGAGTTACTCAAAACATAGTCAATAGACCTCTTCTTTTCTACAAACTGTTTGTATCCAATCCTCAAACTACTAAGAAGCTCGTATCAGAATTTAAATCCCCTACATTACTGTGTTTCTTGTAGCAATATAATTTTTAAGAAGAAAGACATGCATTGATTTACATTCTAGTGCCATCCTCTGATACATTCTCATTGCCTATCTACCTGCAAGGTTCCTACTCATTCTTCAAAATCAACTGTCTGTGTTATTTGCCCTGAAAAGCCTCTACAACCACATGGACTAACGACCCTGACATACACACACCTACTCCACTGACTCTTAGAAAACCACCAGAATATAAGTACCTCGAGCAAGTTCCTAAAAATCTGTTTCAGAGTTGGGCATACAGAAGAGTGTTTATAATATGTTGAATTGCTTAGAACTCAGTTATATTGAGTTAAATTGAAAAATTAATGATCACCTAGTTTCCATAGCCAGATCATGGAGGAAATGGGTTTAATTCATATTGTGATTTAGGGTTTAAAAAATATAACTAATGAACACTGATGTGTTTGAAACTATTGCTGTAAATGTAAAAATAGCATTAAATGAATAGAATTACTTGCCTGCATCCTCAACTATTTGGCAAAATTTTTAGGTTGATTTTCCCCATTCATCCTTGGTGTTCATTGCCTTCTACTTATGACAATATTAAAATACTTTTTGGTTCTTGATGTGTGTATTTGTCATCAAATAAAAAGGCCTTGATTGTTTTAATCTAGAAGACCCTGTTTGAAATAAGAGGAAAGCACACTAATGGGGAAAAGGATTCATGTCCTAGTTCAAATCATGTACATTTTATGAGTAATAACACCATACCAAAAAAAAAAAAAGTAGCCTTCAATGGATTAAATACACATCCATCACTATAAGCAAAGAGAGGAAATCTGTTCTGACCTTAGGTTCTAAAGCAGCAATTCTCAACTATAGATGATTTTGCCCATAGGTGATATTTTACACTGTTTGGAGACTTTTTTTTTTTTTTTTTTTTGGTCACAACAGGAGCAGGAATGCATGCAATAGGCACCTAGTGCACAGAGGTTAGGGAAGCTACTAAGCATACTACAGTATACAAGACAGACTTCACAACAAGAAATTACCTGGTCTGAACTGTCAAGAGTGCCAAGGTTGACAAATAATGGTCTAGAAGACCACTAGATGCACACTAGGAGGTCAGTAGATTTTTCTCAGAAAAAATATGAATATACTCATGAAGGCAGCTGAAGTCATACATGTCACATGTGTCAGAGAACATAGAAAGGTACTTAGCTCAAACTGAGAGCTCATAAAAGTTTCCTAGAGGAAATAATCCCTGAGATAACTCTCAGTAAGAAATTAAGTATTGCTCAAGAAAACACAATTGGAATGGGTTTTATAGGAAGGGTAAACTGCACGAAAACATTTAATAGGTTGGGGTCTGAAAGAAACTTTATATAGTTTGATGTTAACTAAAAATGAGGTAGGGCATGGGTGGATATGCAGGTAGAAAGTAGTAAGATAATTCTGGGTCGTTGGAGGTCTTAGACCTCTCAGAAGGGAATCCCCAGAGATGAAGAGGATGGTTGAGAGCTTCGGCATTCAAGAATCTTATAATCCGAGATACGAAGCCTATATGTAAGATAATAAATGTGAATACTTTGCTTAAGTGTTATAATAGAGATACACAGAAGGTAACAAAACAGCATATAGGACAGGGTAGTAACCAAAATAGAGAGGAACTGGAAAGGCTTCCTCGGTGAGGGAACATGGTTACATTTAAACTGTATTCTAAAGGATGACTCACAGGAAGCTGGGTGAGCATGCAAAGTGGTAAGGAGTTTATTCCAGACAAAAAGAAAGGTTCACAGAACGGGGGGTGGGGGGGAAGAGTCTGGAAAATGTCACATTTCAAGTAGTCCAGTATGGGTACCACATATTGCAAGAGGTGAAAAGAGTGGGATTAAGGTGGAAAAGAGAGATAAGGGGTCAGAATATTATAAAGTTTCCTCTATGGCAATGCTGAAGGTTGGACTGACCGTATAACACCAGTGTAGGAAATAAAACAAGGGAGTGATTCCGTCAGATTTGTGCCTTAGGAGATTCATTCTGTCCAGACAGTTTGGCTGGAGAGGCCAGGTTTGGAGTCCAGGAGGCCTGTCAGGAGACCTTGGAGACCATCTAAGCAAGAGGAGTTGGTGGCCCCACCTCCTCACATACATGGACATGTTATTTGCTTATCACTTTCAAAATGTGAAGGACATAAAATATCTATGCAATAAATATTTGAAACAAACAGTTTCCCTAAACATATCATCATTCTAGAAAATGTGGACATGTAGGCAAATCAAATATTGACCCCAACTTCCAGAAGTTATAGGGGAGACAATGTATATGTTAACTGATACCTAAGGTAAAAGATGATGCACTCCATTGTAAGGGTGCCGGCACTTGCCAGTGCGAGCTAAGAGCAGGCAGAAGATAACTTTTGCACAGAGAAACGGAAAGCACTCTATGATAGTGATGGCAATAGAGCAGGCTACTAATATTATAATAAGTTATACTAAAACAATAAGTGATTGTGAAGTATTTATTATGTGCTAAGTGCTTCGTGGACATTATCCCTGTTAACCCTTACAATGTTAGGTGCAGTCAACATCTTCGCTTTGTTGATGAGGACGCTGGGGGTAAAGTGGTTCAGGGATTTACCCAAGGTCGCTCAACTGTTAAATGGCAAAATCAGGAATTAATTCTGGTGTGGATAAAACAAATAACACTTAGAGAGGTTGAGAAAGGAGGAACAGGCTTCCTGTGTAGAGGAAGGAGCATCAATATGGGCACTCAACTAGGGCGTCCCATGACACATATGGAGAAAATAGAATGGTTTACTTTGCCAGAAACCTGCATTAGATAAAGGATGTTCAAATAAGCAGATTTTTTCCAAGCCATGTGGACAAACAAACCCCTAAGAATCTTTCAAAATTTAGATTTTCCACTCAACACCATAGCATAAGTAAACTGTTCTCCTAAGGTGAAGTATAGACAGCCTTCCACTGCTTTCTTCCAGATCTCTGAGGTGGGCCATCTTGAATAGTTTAGGGCAATTATTTGATCACACATTTCCTAATTGACAAAAAATGTTAATAGTATCTTCAAAATCCCTTACTCCCTAGCCTGCCAGCGGAACATGCATGGAACAGATGCCAAAGACAGCTTGGAAACTTCCAAAAGGGTTGGAAACAGCAATTGCTATTAGTCCCTCTATCTGCCACATCCAGGGTTGGCATCATGAGCAGCCATTGTGCTTGCCAAGGGGCTCAGGTGGCATTCTGAAGGGACTACTTACTTAGAAACCCATGTGGTGATTTGTATTCCCTTCAAATTCCAAGACAAAAATAGAGACCAAGTATATGGATATTTAACCTTCAACTGGAAAAAAAAAAAAAAAGAATCGTTTCAAGGAAATACTCATTTTTAAATAGTTCACCACAAAGTTCATACTCAAGATTGGGCACTGGCCAGAGATTCCAGTAAAATTGTAGTGTAAACTGACCACCTCCTTCTAATATATCTGGCTGAATATTTCCTCTGCCTTAGAAGAAAGTGAGGGCAATCAGATTCCCAGGTGAAACCATCACTATTGGATTCCAGCCACCTTAGAGCCACAGATCCCCAGCCACAGCCTCACCCCAGCCCTCTGAGCCAGGACCTCTGCACGCCCTTCACCTTCTTGCTAATTTGTCACTCTCCACCCTGCTGAAGTCCTGCTTATGTTTTGTACCCTGTATCCTCTCTAAGCTGTCTTCCCAGCTCTACTCCAGGCCCACAGTTAATGTTTCCCTCAGTTCCACCTTTCATTAACACTTCCATTTTAGCCCTCTATCTAAAATCAGACTTGTAAGCCAACTACAAAAGGCAAAAATAACGAGTTTGTACACTTCAATTTTAATGACTACATTATTGCTTTCTGATTATCTATTTGTGTGTCAGTTTCCCCAGCTAGATATTGAACTTTCAAAAAGCTGGCCCCAGGTCATATTTATCCCTATCTCCTAATCCTGGCACAGGATCCAACACATAGCAGACAGTAAATCAATCAATAGTGGTTAAGGAAATGGGGAAAAAAAATCCTTCTTCTTTAAAAGAAAATGTATGTTAATTATATTTCAATAAAAAATAATTTTAAAAACCACAAAACAAAAAATTTATTTCCTCCACATTTTAGAAGAGATTTTATTTTTTCTATTTCTTTTTTTTTCAAGATTTTATTTATTTATTTGAGAGAGAGAGAGAGAGAGAGCATGAGTTGGGGGAGGGGCAGAGAAAGAGGGAGAAGCAGGCTCTGGGCTGATCAGGGACCCCAACCCTCGAAGATCCTGAGCTAACTGCAGATACTTAACCAACTGAGCCACCCAGGTGCTCCTATTTTTTCTATTTCTTAGCACAATGCGGGATCAGATCTGAGGATAAATCCTGACTCCTTCACTTTGTAGCTATTTTACTTTAGTAAGTTAATTAAGCATGGCAAAATATGAACATTAATAATGACCACCTTGTGGAATTATTGCAAGAAATAAATGAGATAATGAGTATAAGAATCTCATTCTAGTGTCTAGTATAAACTGAACTCAATTAATATTAGTTACTAACATAATTATTATAATTAATAATCAGGCAAGTCTCTTGATTATCTCTAAGGTGCACTGGGCTCAGAGGCCTTTCAGTTATTGTGTTTCTCTGTTTGTCCACCTGGAATGACAAATCTTACCTCTTAAAAGCACCAATTTTTCTCCCTCTCTAGGTCTTCAGTAAATTCTTTGTAATGCTCACCATTCATGATGTAGCACTTGGCTATGTACAAGAAGGAGGACTTAGGACTCCAGTTTCAAGCTTTGTGATGCTTTCACAACTCAAACTCATCAAGAGTTGAAATCAGGATGAAGCAAGAACGGCAGAGTAGTTGTGGTATGACTTCTAGGACTAAAAAAGGAGTCAGGAAAACAGGGAGCATGTGAGCAGCAAAGACCAAGGATAGCATCTGGATCCTCCAGTCAGATATGTAATGCCTAAGAACAGAAAACTCTAGTGGAAGGTCCACACCCTGCAGAGGTAGGGGTTTTGCTTTTTCTTTTTAATTATAATGAAAATTATTGAACATACTTGAGAGTAAACTAAATTGCAATATTCCCATATATTATTATATATTAACAACTATCAAGATTTTGTCACATTTTTCTTTATTCCTTTTGTCTTTTTTTTTAAAGATTTTTTTGTTATTTCAGACAGAATGTGTGAGCAGGGGGAGGGCCAAAGGGAGATGGAGAGGGAGGATCCTGAGCGGACTCTCCGCTGAGCGCAGAGCCCTTTGTGGGGCTTTATCTGAGCACCCTGAGATCCTGATCTGAGCCAAAACCAAGAGTCCAATGCTTAAGTGACTGCACCATCCAGGTATCCCCCCTTTTGTCTTTTTTTTATTCCTGTTTACTGATTTATTTTAAAGCAAATCATAGACATTATATGCCTTTTCATCTTCCTGTATTTCACTAGCTATATCACTAGCTATATCTAGAAAATAAGCATTTTCTTACAAATCACAATATCATAACTAAGTACAATTAGTAATATTCCACATATACATTTAATATTGAGTCCATAATCACCCTTCCTAAATGATATCAAAATGTGTTTCTACTCTTGTTTTTTTCATATCAAGATCCAAAGAAGATCTATCACCATACTTAGCTGGAACATCCCTCTGATTTTTTCCCGTATCATTGACTCTGTTGTTGTTGTTGTTTTTTTTTTTTTTTAGAGAGAAAGAAAATGCATGCAAGCAGGGGTGGGGGTCGGGGGAGTCAGAGGGAGAGCAAGAGAAAGAATGTTAAGCAGGCTCCACATTCAGCTAGGAGCCCTATGTGGGGCTCGATCTCACAACACTGAGATTGTGACCTGAGCCAAAATCAAGACTCCGATGCTTAACCAACTGAGCCACCCAGGTGTCCTCACATCATTGACTTATTACAGCACTCTGAGTTGTGTCTTAGAATGAAAGTTAACTCTAGGGGCTAAATTAGATTCATGCTTTCTTTTCTTTTAAAAGAATAGTTTATAACTGATAGCTCACATCAAACACACATATTTCTATTTATCTTAATTTAGTGAGGCTGTGGGGATCAATGGGTCCAGTTTGCCCGATGACTCCGTTATAAAGTGCACCATCAGTATTCATCTAAGGCTTCCATCCCTTGATGATGATTGCCTAAATTAATTACTTTATGTGAGGGGACCAAATGGCGATTTTTGAATTCTAACTTTATTTATTAGCTGGGGTTTTTCTAAGAAGAACTCCTTCTCATCAACAAATCTATTTGGTGACATAGAAATACAGTTCATACAAAAAAGAAGCAGAAGATGTTCTTAATTATTTCCTTTAAAAAATGATTGTTTTTGGTGAAGGGAATTGATGTCCTAGTAACCTTGAATGGTAACCATGAGTTTTCTCCCTCTCTCCGTCCCTCCTGTTTCTTCTTTCTTCCTATCTTTTCGGAGTAACACTATGGGTTTCAATATATTCAATGTTGTCTTAATTAGTTGTATTTATTAGTTTCATTAATATTATTTTTGCTACTACTATTAATATTGTTGTTATATGCTGACATTTCTCACTTAGGACCAATAAGTGACACTTCATACTTGCTCCTGGATTCTTTTGAAATGATCTGTTAGATTTTAAGAGCTCTCTTGCATTCTGTACAAGGAGTCTCAGACTCCTCTTGGACATTTCCTTCTTGAGACTTGAAATCAATCATACTCCAAAGATTGCTCATTCTTTTTGGTGGAGTATATTATATGGACACTACAATCTGGGTGCTTGTGCTCTTATAGCTGTTGTGTTGTCATAGATCCTAGGCTTTTCCAATAGGCAGAGCTAAGAAGTACGTATTTAAAAACAAAAACAAAAATAAAAAACTTTGTGTCCACACTGATATTTTCGAATTCGTGTGTAATATGACATCATTTTATTTCTAGTATTTTTCTTTTTTTGTACACTGAGAATATTAACCTCAACTATTAACATAATTATTTACTTGAATTTTGTAGTGAATATACACACATGCATACATGTATGGTTCCAATGTAATGTAAACATTATTAAAAGAAATAGTACACTATTGAATGCTGTTTAGGATTACTCGAAAGTCCTATTCATTCTTAGATTATATTCCACTGTGGGACAATAGTAAAATTAGTATGTTCTAAAATCACTTTAAAAAATTATTTCCTCGGGGTGGTTAAATCACCATGTTTATATTAGAATTCTATATTCAATTTTCACATGTTGCTTTGTTTTACATTCCCACTTAATTTTATTTTGCAATGTTTTTCAATTCAAAACTCTACAACAAGGTATATTTAGAGAGTTTGCATTTCTTGTCAGAATATTCGTTTTTTAATTAATTAGTATTTTAGGTTGTAATGGAGAATTTCATGGATTCTATATAATTAGATATTAAGGAAAGGGAAACTGTTTCTTTTAAATTATGATTTTATGAGTGTTTCATACAGTTTAATAATAAAAAATGTCTCCTTTAGTTTGTTCTTTAAACTATCCTTGCATAGAAACACATTGTTTGTGAGATGCTGTAAGCAAAATCATAAAAAATAATAAAAATATTTTTATGTGTGTTTTTTATTGTGGTCTAAACGACATAAAATGAGACCTATCTTCTAAACAAATTTTTAGTGTACTGTACAATATTCTTAGCTATAAGCATAATGCTGCACAGCAGGTCTCTAGAACTTTTTCATCTTGCACAAAAGAAGCCATATATCCATTGAACAGCGATTCCCCATAGTTCAAAGCACATGGATAGTAATTTATATTTTCCTCAGTGTTACCTGGAAATAGTTAACTACATGCAGTTAACTACATGCAGTTAGCTACATAGCTATTTCCTCAGTGTTACCTGGAAATAGTTAACTACATGCAGTTAGCTACAGAATGTCAATATCTGCTTCATGATCATGTGTTACAAAGAGTTATTTAGGACTTATAGAAAGAACTTGCCCATAAAAGGTAGTTATCACTATTATTATTGTTATACTCCACCCCTGTAAGACCAAATAAAAGATATAGAAACATAGTGAATACTATTTAACATACTATGCACTACAGAATTTATATTGATATTGCTAATATAATAATTTATATTATATTGATAGTTACAAAAGAATAGATATTAATAAAAGCTAACATCTACTAAATGCAAATAATATGCTCATCACCAATGTATGTGCTTTTCTCATTTGCTCATTTGACCACACAGTTGTCCTATGGGGGAGAAATTATTAATATTATTATTATTATTACTATTATTATTCCCAATATACAGATAACGTGATTGTGCTTCCAAAAACCTGAGAAACTAGCCTAAAGCTACTCTAGTATGTAGTGTGTCTATGATCTAACCCAAATCTACTTGATGGGAATCATGCACTGTTTTCTCTGGTTTTATAACTGAAATTCAGAGGAATTAATCTCTTAGATCACAAAGGTAGTAATAATCTGAATTTCATTTCAGTCTGTACTGTTCCAAAGTCTGTGCTATTTCTATTCTATCATGCTGTTTCTACTTGCAATCTTGCAACAGACACAAGATTAAACATGAAAAGCAACTTGTGTTGTTTATAATCTAGTGTAAAATGTATGGATCAAGTTAGAAAGATGTTGGTGACCATTTCTGTGAACTAAGTTTTCACTGATTCATTCAATAAATATTTTTGAGCATGTATTACATGACAAGTCCATTTCTTAGAGCTTGGAAAACAGCCTACATTCTAATGAAGAAGTCTGATTTTGAACAAGTAATCATTTAATGTCAGAGGATATTCATGCTCTAAAAAAAAAAAAAATGGAATAAGGGATTGAGAACCACTGTTTTAGGAAACAGCGTCGGGGAAGAACTCTGAGAACGTAACATCTGAGCTGCGACCTGAATGGAACAAGGAGTTGAGTCCTTAGGTAGGGGAAAAGCAAGTACAAAGATCCTGAGGCAAGCTCAGTGTTCATCAGACAGATGATAAAGTAACCACCAGTGATTTCCCATCTCCTGGTATCCATGACTTCATGTAATCCCCTCCTGCTGAATGGATGTGGGATCTGTGAGTTGCTTCTAACAAATGGATATAGCAAAGGTGATGGGATGTAGCTTCCTTGACTAAGTTACATTTTATGACAAAGATGATAAGATGTAATTCCCATGTTTACATTATATTTATAAGACCCCATATTAACAGACTACAGTGAGAGACTTCCACTTTGCTGGCTTTGAGAAGCAAGCTTTGTAGCTGCCTACGGAGAGGGCCTTTTAGTCAAGAAGTATGAGGTATCTTTAAGAGCTGCAGGTCTCGTCTCAGTCCTACAA
Source organism: Ursus americanus (assembly GCF_024610735.1). NCBI lineage: Eukaryota > Metazoa > Chordata > Mammalia > Carnivora > Ursidae > Ursus > Ursus americanus. The sequence continues at coordinate 69,031,386 of NC_142134.1, forward strand.
CTTCACAGGGCTGAATTCTGCCAATAACCACATAAGCTTGGAAGAGACTCCAAAATCTTGAAAACCTGATTACAACCTTGTGAAACCCTAAGCAGAGGACCTAGATAATTCAGGCCTGGACTCCTGACTCAAGGAAACAGTGAGATAATAAATATGTGCTGTGTTAAGCTGCTGAAATACTGATATGTTGTTTCATAGCACGAGAACACTAATACAGTATGTTATAGAGAGAGCAGGAACGTGGGACTTGCTGGAGGGAAGGTGGCAGTGGGAATGAAGGAGGGAAGGAGATGGCCAGGCATGAGATTATGAGAGTAGTGCTAATCAAAGTGTGGTCCACTAACCACATTCTTCTTTGAACTACCAGCCCTCCATGACTATAAAATTGAAAGCAAGCACTTAGAGATGTTTATAGCAACTTGACATTCCACAACATTTAAGCAGTGATCAGTGGACTCGTGTCATTGAGCACAATATGGTCAAGCACAGGTGTTGTTGAATTTACTTGGCCAGTCCCTGTTGGAGGAGATGTATACTGGCATTGATCTGCAAAGAGTTGGTGGGGAGGATTGGTCTTTGTCCACAGACAGTGTTCAAAGAACTGATTTGGAGCTTTACAAGCTAGGATAAGAATTTTAGATTGTATTCTAGTAACTTTAGGAAGCCATTGGAGGTTTTTGGGCAGAGTAGGGATCTAACCAATTTTTTTTTTTTTTAAGATTTTACTTACTTATTAGAGAGAGAGAGCACAAGTGTGTGGAGGATCAGAGGGAGAGGGAGAAACAGACTTCCTGCTGAGCAGGGAGCCCAACGTGGGACTCAGTCCCAGGCCCCCGGGATCATGACCTGAGCTGTACTTGCAAATGTGAGATATGAGTGAAATGGAGGAGGAAAAGACTGAACAGTAAATTTAGCAAGAGTATATGTACAGGAACACAGGGAAGTCCTCTTTCCTCCATAATATGGGTGTATTCTATTGAGGTAGAGGAAAATTATTTCCTATTTATCAGGTTTTATAGGACTTAATTACTTTCCACTTCACTTCTTAGGAGGGAGATTGTGGTAGACAAAATTGTAAGGTGGCCCAAAGATTTCTTGCTCCTTGGTGTACATACTCTGTACAATCTCTGAGACAAGAAATATGGTGGAAGTCACTCTTGTGACTAAGTTTTGTTATACAGCAGAATTGACTATAAGGAAGGGAGATATTTTGAGGGGATGTCCAAGAGATGTAGGAGCCAACAGAAGGAGCTCCCAATGGCTAGAGCTGGAACAATTCAAATAACTAGATAGATAGATAGATAGATGATAGATAGATAGATAGATAGATAGATAGATAGATAGATAGATAATAGATACATTATAATCCAAAGTGTTAAATAAAAATCCATGAGTCCATACTGATTTAAATTACTGAACAAATAAATTGAGAAGAGACAAATGTCCTGTGCATAAGTTTTCCAAATAACTTTTGTCAATACTTCACATTTAATGAGGTAGAAGATAACTGTCCACTTTGTAGAAACACTGCACATTGTGACTTACTTCCAAAGAGTACATTATGGAAAGCAGATGCTGGGAAAAAGAGTAACTTTACTGATGATAACTACCTCAAACTAGGGGATCAATGTTAACCTCAATAGTGGTAAATCATATTGGGAGCATATACCCCCAATAGAATGTGATGAGAATGGCACTTAACCTTTGTGGTCTCCCACTTACAGACACATTACCACAGTCTAATGAGAAAAAAAATCCTAACTGGGGGATATTATACAAAATACAGACTAGTAATCTTCAAAACTGTTAAGGTGATCCCAAGCATGGAAGTCTGAGAAACTGTTATGGCCAACAGGAAACTGAGATTAAATGTAATGTGGCATGCCAGATGAGATTCTGAAATCAAAAAAGAATGTTAGAGAAAAACTGAGGAAATCTGATTAAATTTGGGTTTTAGTTAATAAAAATATATCAACTTGTTTCATTAATTTTTACAAATATACAATGAAAAATGTTAATAATTAGGAATGTGAGTTTGTGGTATATGGGAACTCCCATATTATCTTCACAATAATTTTAGAAATCTAAAGCTTTTCATAAATAAAAAACTCATTTAACATCTAGGTCTAGAGGTCAGAGTCAGAGAAGTCAGAGAGTCAAAGCCCAGGACATACTTGATGTACCATTGCTGATTTGAAAATAGAAGGGCCACAGGGCAAGGAACAAGTTTGACCTCTAGGAACTGAATATAGGTCCTAGTTGACAGCCAGCAAGAAAATGGAGGTCTTAGTCTTACAACCACCAGGAGCTGAATTCTTCCAAAAAGAATGAGCTTAGAAGTGGATTTTCCCTCAGAATCTCCAGATAAGAACCCAATCTTTCCAACATCTTGATTTCCACCTTATGACCCTGAGTAAGACTGATGTATAGAACTTACAAGTTAATAAATGTGTTGTTTTAAATCTCTAAGTTTGTGGTCAGTTGGTACAAAGCAAGAGAAAACTCATACATAGATAGAATGAGAAACACCCATCTTCTTTCTACCCACACCTACCATATGTACGCTACTAACTTGGGTGAGTGTGGGAGAAGGAAGCAGGTAAGCCTGACTTTGTTCATTCCTCATTCTTTTGTGTCAGCCTTCTGCAGAGAGGGCCAATTCTGGTCTCTCTCCTTGGTGTACTGAGCTAACCAGGGCTGGGGCTGCCCCCGCAAGGGAGTGTCTATAGTTGTGGGGTTAAGTAAGAGTAAGGGAGAGAGAAGGTTTGAATACATGACAACAGTTAAAGCCATGTTTTTCTCCACGTCTATACTTTCGGTAATGAGGTTGACATTTTGTTCAGAATCTTTTTGGCTCCCATATTTATTTCTTAAATTTTTTCTGAACTAGAGAAGGCAAGACAGGGTGGTTTACTGAGGTGGTGTTTTAGGGAAATCAAAAAGAAAGACAAAAAGAAATACTCTTTTTTAAAAAAAGATATTATTCTCATTATAACTATCAAGGAAAGTGGTGTCAGGTTATTGAGGACTATGAATACCAGCATGAAGCATTTTGATTTAATGAAATAGAAACTGTTTTTTGAACAAGGGTGTGACATGTCGAGAGTGAGGTTTCAAGTCGATTAGTTTTACAGTGCAATGCAGTCCAGAGGGGGTAGCCGGGATGGAGTGTGTGGAAACAATTATGCCTATGCAAATATTATATAAAATGACTTACCTTTGAGCTTCATATAAAAACTGATCTTGGCGCAAACTGGGACTTGCTTAATAGGCAAGAAGAAAGAATGGTACAAAACATAAAACTGACTCCTTAAAAGCCTGAGACAGGCATACGTGCTTACGAAAGTTGAATTTTGGCCAGCTAGCTTATAAAAACCAACATGTCATCTCACTACCCCTGGCACTTGCAGCTGTATTTTTATTTCCATTCGTGGGGAAATAATTTTCGAAGAACTTTTCATAATAGTTAAATTCAGCAAAATACAATATCTAAGTATCATTTGGAGGCCTCAGGTTATCAAACATGGTGGTCATATCATCCTTCCCAAAGTTGCGTTTATCTGGACTAGCTGGCTCTTCTCATCTATTAAACAATATGTGAATTTTTAATCACTCTAAGCCATGAAGCTCTTTTGGGGAAATTTTGGGCTAGGACACTTAGAAGCTAATAAGGAAAATACTGCTCTAAATCTGCTTTCTTATAGAGTTATCACATTTTAGATGCTGTTTCAGTCATGGATATCCCCCTAGGGCCGTGGTCATTCAGATGTGCTGCAGAATTGCAAACACAAATCTAATTGGTATCAGAAGTCAGATTCCAGGTTCAAGTTAGCTGATGGGTGAAGGTTGATGGTTCGAGGAAACCAAAACATTTCCCAGTCCCAGCTACACCCCATTGAGGTATGCCTACAGGTTTCCGGCTTGCTCCGCGCCCTACCACAGTGCAGCGTGATGCTGCTCACATGTCTCCCTGAGGTATGCTGGTACCTTACCGTGTCCTTGATTCTCTTTCTTGTGGCCACTTCAGGTTCCCCAAAACTTCTCAGCCCTGGGATAGAAGCTCACTTCTGTCTAGTATGTAACCTCTAGACAATATAAGATAGTAGTTAAATGGGTAAAATATAGAATTGGATTTCCAGATTTCAAATCCTGTTTCTACCATGTATTATCTGTATGACCTTAAAATACATTAATTTGCAGGGCGCCTGGATGGCTCAGTCATTAAGCGCCTGCCTTCGGCTCAGGGCCTGATCCCAGGGTCCTGGGATCAAGCCCCGCATCAGGCTCCCTGCTCTGCTGGGAGCCTGCTTCTTCCTCTCCCACTCCCCCTGCTTGTGTTCCCTCTCTCGCTGGCTGTCTCTCTCTGTCAAATAAATAAATAAAATCTTTGAAAAAATACATTAATTTGCTTCTGGAGCCCTCATTTTCCCTATCTGTTGACTGGGCTAAATAGAAGAAAGCTAATAGAGCAGTATCTTCAGTGCTTGATAAGTTAATTCTTGGGAACTCAGCACATAAGTGGATATATGTATTGGTCAGTTCTCCAGAGAAACAGAACCAATACGATGGATGTATAGATATAGAAAGAGAGTTAGAAAGAATTAGGTTACATGGTTATGGAGACTGGCAAGTTCTAGATCTTCAGGGTGAGTAAGAAACCTGGAGACCCAGGAGAGCCCACAGTTTAGTTCCAGTTGGAGTCTGAAGGCCTGAAAACCAGAACTGATGGTGTAATTCTTGCCTGAAGGTCAGCAGGCTTGAGCCCAGGAAGAGTAGATGTTTCAATCTGAAGATAGGGAAAAAACTGCTGATGTTCCAGTTCAAACATAGAAAGAATTAAGGTTCACCCTATTCAAGCCTTCAGCTGATTGATGAGGCCGATGCAAATTAGGGAGGGCAATCTGTTTTAGTCAGTCTATTTTTTAAATATTAATCTCATCCAAAAACATCCACACAGAAAAACCCAAAATAATGTTTGACCAAACATCTGGGAAGCCTGTGGCCCAAGCAAGTTGACACATAAAAGTCTATACAAAGCACACATTCTATTGCTGGGAACATGCTTAAATCATGATAATCATTCTTTATCATTAGCTGTAAACTGTACTACATAGTGTATTTGTAATGTTTCTCAGGTGAGCATTCACAGTCACATATTATAAATACAGGTGTTTACAGTGGATAAGAGCTTTTCCAAGATTGCATAGCTACTTTGCTGCAGGACCAGGTTCAGGATTCAGAACTTACTGGCTACAAAAACCATGTTCTTACAACTAAATCATATTGCCTTTCCTTTTAAATAAAAAGCAAACTGAGAAGGCAAAAACCAGATCCCACAAAACTCCCTGGAAGTCCTATAGATTCCAGGGCAGATCTCTGCCAGTGTTCACGTTTATATATAACCATGTGTGAAACATCTAGGCCATTTTTCTGAGAAGTTGAGTAGGTGGCATGTACTTCAACAGCTCATCTCCACCAAATGAGAGCTATAATATATATTTAAAGATGATGTCAGCCTTTCTAAATATAATTTTCAACTGTGCTGGGAAAAATATAAACTGCAGCACTGTAATAATCAACATATAAATAGCTCTCACATCTTTGCCATGCAAATTTGGATGATATTATGGAAGAGGGCTATCAAAAGGGGCCTTCTGTTACCACGCTTTCTGCTAACCAGTGAGCAGCTGGGATTGATGACATTTTTAGTTAAAGCCAGTTTGGAAAGGTTTTTATCCCATGGAGATAAGCTAAAGCCTCAAAATAAAACAATCCCAAACTGCCAATGTTTGATTGGTTTGACGTTGGAATGGTGATATTAAATGCCTGGTTTTCTCACAGTTTTAGAGAAAAAATACACAGCTTTCCATTGCCCTTTGACTGCTGACAAACTGAACCTCCCGTTCTTTTTGTTGTAGGAATTTCCTCCACCTGGCAGGGTTCAGGAAGCCCGACCCCCATCTCCAGGGCTGAGAATGATGTCTTATGCAGCCTGAGCACCTGTCAGGCCTCCTGGACAGTCGCTCTGCAGGATGCACCAAACACCGTGACTCTGGAAAGATGTAGATACACTGGTGATCTCATCACTACAACAAGCCCATCAGGGTTCTTTCTGAAGAGGTGGACAGATTCCCACACACCCCTATCTTAGTTATAGGGCAGGACTCTGGGGAAACTATTTCTTTTGGAATGTTGCTAATTTCAGCTAAAGATGGTTAAATATTTATGTGGCAGAGGTCACAAACAGGTAGTTCTTGGCTATCTCTGGCCCTGAGAGACTTTTGCAGGGGAACTACAGTGTTATATTTTCTTCCTAGCTTGAGTATTTTTAGATAGGTGGGGCATGCGTCATATTACTGCAAATTCTTCCTCCCCTGTTGTCTTATTTCCAGTCTGCCTTATAACTTTATGTTACCTGCCTGATTCCTACAGTCATTTTAGCTTGGGTCTCTCTTCTGTGGAACTTTTGCTATTGAACAAAATGGCAGATGAGGTATTAATCAAAAACTATGTAAACAGTAGGCCATCTAGATATAGAAGTTCTCATTTGATCAAGGAGGCATAAACATAGGTGCAGTAGAAGAAGGAGCCCTCCAGGAACAGTAGATACGTAAGGATCTTCTCCGTGGATGAATTACAACTCTGCCCTCAGCTATTTCAACTTATTATTGAGTCTCATGAAATGTAGAATACCACATTTTTAGGACAAACTCTTTTTGCTTTGATCTGAGCTCTGTGCTTTTCAACAAATTACTTTTCTTTTCTTGGTAAACTTTCTTTTTTTCAATTTTTTTTTCGAAAATAACCACAACAGTTTCTCCTATCACTGTATGCACTTCACTTTGAAACGCAACTTTGTCATTCCTTCTATCGTAACATGGCTCTATTTCTACCTCTTTAATCTGGGTATGGCTGTGTGATTTGCTCTAGTCAGTAAGGCATTAGAAAATGTAATACCAGCAGAGCCTTAAAAAGTGCTTGCTCACTGGGGATTTACGTCCCTTGCTGTGCGTGATAATTTGGAGCCACAACAAGAATTAGCCCAAGCTAGCCTTTTGGGAACAGTCGCTTGGAGGAAAGCTGAGGGTCTCTGACTGAAAGCCTAGCAGCAACTAGACATGTGTATGAAGCCAGTGAAGACCATCTAGTGCCAGACAAGATGTCAGTTGATGGCAGAAATCAGCTGAATTAATGCACTCCAGAAGAGCTACTCTTTGGATTTGCAAAATTTTGAGACCTAAGAGTTGCTTGTTGTTTTCAGCCATTAATTTTTGGGGTGGTTTCATATGTAGCAAAAGTTAGCTGACACATGCAAAATGGATTTAATAATAACTACCTTGTAGTGATACTGTGGGGATCATAAATAATATGTATAAGTGACCCAGAGAAAGTTCCCCATAAATGAGAGCTATATTATTCATTAGTTATCAAACTCAATGAGCTCCTGAGTCCCTTAATGCTCACATAAGTTGAGTTCTGTTTTTCTTTTCCTGGTCTGGAAAATCAGTCTTGACTCCTGATAGTTCTTGATTCTGATGACTTGGTTTTAGTGTTGCTCAAGATGACACTATCCTTCTCCCTTTAATAAATTCATCTCCAATCTTAGGGGGAAAAAAAGAATACAAAAACAAAAAACCCCTCAGATCAGAGCCCTGACCTTCTGGAAGTAAAATTAACAAAAAAGGATAGAGTTAAGTAGTAGTGATTCTCATCAAGTCAGAAACTGAAACTCAATCTTAAGTGTTGAGGTTCACAAGATTAATTCATTATAGTTGAAGAAACCCTTGGGGAGAGTCTCTTTTATCCAAGTTCAGCACGTGTGTTGCCATGCATAAATGTAGCTGGATGCACATAGTTCTTACATCACACGTTACTGGAGAAAGCTTATGAACTGTAGCCCTCCTTTAAAAAGAACTATATAGGATGTTCTACCACAGCATACAGACGTATCACAATACAGCACAGGAAGTGGATATTAAGACCAAGGTAAGAGATCTCACCATGGTAAAGACAGGATTGAGTAGGTTTCTCAAGTACATTAAGTGAGACTCTTTTAGGTTCACTTTTTTCAAAAGATCTAAATCAAACTGGCTCAAAAAAAAAACCCAAACAAAAACAGCCTAAAACAAAGTCAGTGTTTCACATGCCTGAAGAATCAAGGATAGCCTTGACTTCAAAGCATGGCCAGATCCACAGGCCCAAAGATATTATCAGGGCTCCCTATTTCCCAGCTCTCTTCTGTTTCTGTCTTTGTTGGCTCATTAATTCTCAGGTAAAAGAGTTTTCAGAAACACACTGAATCCCAAATTCAAGTTTGTAAAAAAGTGGTTCTTTCTTACAAATTCAAATGAAAGCCCTAGATCTAACACTCATTAGACCAAATTGGATCACATACTCATCCTTGAACCAGTCACTACAAATGTGGGTGGGTTCAGTCCATCAAAGATCCAGAGTCAGAGAATAGGAGTGGAGAGGATGTGCTTACCCCAGCAGGGAAGGGTGGGCTCTCTACTTCCAAAGTAAAAACATATTCATTTGGGCATAGTGGGACTTTTACTCTGGGGCAATGTCTGGGTAGTTGAGTCAGGGCATTTTGCCTGATAGATCAATGGATTGACACTTTCAGTCAGAAATTAACATATTTTTACTACGTTTTTCTTTACATCCAACTTCATTTAAGAAGCTAAGGCAACCATTTTGATGTGCTTGATTTTGTTTCTGAGAAGAAAAAGCAGGTTTGAAGGACCATTGTATGTGTTGTTAATCCTATGCATTATATTTCAATAGTGCATTTTTCTCATTTTCCCAAACAAAGACATGACAATCCCTAGAGTCTTAGCAACTCAGTGGTTACACCTACTCAATTATGTATTTGGCTCACTTGCAGAATGAAGTAATTATATGAAGCCTGGTACAGACTGGCTTGAAGTAGAACAAATGAGTGAACTCATCCAACAACATGCCTGAGGGGGAGAAAATATCCTTTACTTTCATTGCTAATTCAAAAAGAGCCATAATTGAATGGTGCCACTTCGTATTTCACAACAGGATAGGAGTTGGGAATATAAACAACCAGGGTGAGGCAGAACGCAGGAGGTAAAATCTAGGCATAACTGCAGGCAGGACCCAAGAATAAAATAGAAAGCAGAACTAGACAAGGAGCCAGAGAGGACCCCAAAATGAAGCAATCAATCATCCAGGAAACACACAGGTGCTGGCAATCCAGTCTCAGGTGGGACTGAGAACAGAAGGCCTCACCAATGGGATAAATTTCAAAATGAGGGTGTTTGCGGCCCAGGCAACCTATGTTTTGTGGCTGTTTTGGTTTGGGTGCCAAAGTTACGATTTGGATCAGACTGTGACTGTGGGGGCAGGTAAGCTGCATTAGAGGAAGGTGAAGAACAGAGATGGAATATAGTGGAAATGTTCCACTTCTTATTGCTATTGACCACTTCCTCTGTGTCACACACATACACACACACACACAGCCCTACACACACATATCCCTTACCCTCCATACCACACATACACCTAATTCTCCTGGCTAATATCTACTTGTTTTTCAAGACTCAGCTAAGCCATCACATTGTTCAAGAAGGCTTCCATGGCTAACCACATCTCATTTAAGAGTTCCCATGGTATTCTCCCATCACATTATTTACTAATTGCATTTTATTTACCTGTTCATCTGTCTGCAGAAGCCAGAGACCATAGTCATTCACCATTGCTTCCCTAGGATCTAGAATGGTGTGCACTCAGCGTTGTTTTCTGTTTTTCATAAGTCACCGAGTTTAGGCTATGTTCAACTAAAGTAGTAACACCGAAGTGATGTCCACTTGCTCAACGGCTAAAAGAAGAGTATGGCACAGGTTCCAAAATATTTTAATATATAAATTTACATTATTTATGGGAAGATTTAAGAAAAATTAAAATGAGTGACCAAATGCAAAAAAAGTATCAACAATTGAACACACCCTTTTGTATTTGGTAGTTCTTCTCTAGATAAGATAATAAAATAATTTCCCAAGCATGATCTCATTCTTGTTTGAAAACAAACTATGAGAAGTCAGAGCTCTATGACATTAAACAAATCACCTCACCTCATATGTAAAATAAGAGAATCCATTTCTACTCTATACTTCTATGAAGTCGGCTTTTTTTTTTTTTTTTTTTGGTAAATTTGTACTTCATCTCTAATATACTAGAGTCTTCCGAAGGAATATTCAAAATAAACACGTCTTTTCTATTGCAAGTGTTCACACATTTTTGTGGTGAGAACTGTTGACGGTGAATGAAGATTTCTGGGGTTTCATTCTAGTGATTCTGAATTAGTTGAAGGAGGTTGAGCCCAGGAATGTGAATTTTTAAAAAGTACCCCAGGTGCTATTGATTCAGGTCATCTATTAAAGACCATTCCTTGAGTACCACTTTTTTCCTTTTATTCCTGTCATCTTTGTATATATTTCTTATTCTCCCTTGACAATCCTTCAAGGAGATGCATGAGTTAGAGAATGAATGTATGAATGAACAAATGAATGAATTAACAATATGAATGAATTAATGATTTAACATCGACAAACATAAGTCTCTCCAAATAGCACTTATGGTTTTTTTTCTGTCATTCTGTCATATTTAGAGACTGTCCAACCTCAGATTTAGGCCAGGACTGGCCCAAACTTGCTGAAGAAAAATGCCAGCTGAGAGTGTTGTTAATAAATCCAGAAGGGAAGAAAACATGATCAGAAAACAGGTAAAAGAGGGGCCCATAGGAGATTGTTAGCAGAGGCTGACATCCCAACACATAATAGGCAAGAGTTGCCATTCAGAGTGAACCCATGGGAGACAGCGGATTCTTTACCTCAGCCAATTTAGTTTCCAGTTAAGAAAGTTACTGGCTATATATATATATATATATATATATATATATATATATATATATATTATTTTTTTTTCCCTTGGTTAAACTGGTTCATTTCAAGTGTCTGGTAGTTGGATGAGCTTCTTGTTAACTGAAGTGGCCTTGGCATCATGGCATGGAAAAAGAACACAGGTAATAACAATGAGTATACAACTAAGTTGGTCTTCAAAAAATTTGGCATTGAAACAAAGAGAAGTTAATACTTAGATTTTACAGATGTTATGGCATAAAAAAAAGTGGTAATACTAGGACCTTTGTACTTAGAAATGATACTTCTTGCCGAGCTGTGCCTTGGAAGTGTGGGTGTGACAAGAAACTTCTACAGGTTCCACCCCCAAGCTGTCTTAGACTCATTTTCACTGGTTGTTAATGTTGTGCTACAGTGCCTAATGGGACTTGATCCAAGAGAACACCTGCTTTTTCTCCTACTGTCACTGTAGATTAGTCTTCAAGTTGGCTCTCCCTGACAGTGGAAGACTATTGGTTTTATCCAGTGGCCTTCATTTTTCCCGCTAGTGTTGATGCCACTTGGTTATTTTGCAACTGCCCTCTGAGCTTGGCTTTCCCCTTTGACAAGATTTCTGCCCATTACAGCTCCCTCCAAAGTGACAAGTCAAGGAGCTCTTTTGAACAAAACTAAGGGCCCCTCCTCTCTCACTATCATTCAGTGTGGAAACTTCAAGAACATCTTTGACCCTCTTCTTGCCTCCCTCTCATTTAGCAAACCTTGCCTAATACAGTTGCTCTTCCAGTTCATTCCCCCTATTTCTACCTTAGCGTTGGCCTGTATTGACCGATTCCTAAACAACAGATAATTGCAGTAACTTCCTAATTGGTTTGCCCAGCCTCTGTGCACACTCATGTACCTCCTTCCACAATTCCAGAATACACTTTTAAAAACATTACTTTTCTTTCGTTGACATAGTCTTTGGAAATTTTCAGGTGAGTTCTGCTATGCTCAATTAAGTTTTCTTTGACAACATTTACTGAGCATCCATTACATTCCAGACACTATTCTGGGACAGATGGGAGATATACAGATGGATTATGGAGCTAGCAGAAGAAACAGACTCATAAAGAGATGGTTAATGTACACTCGGTAAATTTAATGGTGGGGTAGACCTGGAGATTGATGAAAGTCTTCCAGAAAAAGAGACACTGAAATGAATCTGAAAGAATGAATAGAAGGTGACACAGGGAGGGGAACAAGGACATTCAGCAGTGGGTACAGTGTAAAAAAAGGCACGGAGAAGAGAATGCACAGAGTTCTTTGATGCTGGGCAGACATGGGCAAAAGATATAACTGGAGCAGGCTCAAATAGTAGAAGAGTCTGTCAGTCAAGCTAAGAAGAACTTCAGTATCATCTGAAGCTTGTCCTTATCAAGTACAGCTGACCCTTGAACCACATGAAAGTTAGGGGCACCAACCCCCAAGCAGTTGAAAATCTGCTTATAACTTTTGATTGCCCCAAAACTTAACTACTAATAGCCTAATGTTGACTAGAGCCCATAAATATAAACAGTCAAGTAACACGTATTTTTATGTTATAGGTATTGCATACTGTGTTAGAATAAAGTAAGCTAGAGGGGAAAAACAGTTATTAAGTAAATCATAAGGAAGAGAAAATACATTTATAGTATTGTACTGTATTTATTTAAAAATCTGCATATGAGTGGACCCACACGGTTCAAACCCATGTTGCTCAAGGGCCAGTTATAGTTCTCAACTTAGGTCTCGCATCCACAGCATGTGATATTCATTAATGAGAAGATGGCATGTAAAGCCATGAGATAAGCATGGTACTTTCAGATGATAAATAATTCACAGTATGATTTTTATGTAGCAGTAAGTAGATGTTTGTGATCTGTATCACGTTTTCTAAATTTCTTTAAAAAACTAAAATTTTTAAAAATCAGGTTTCTAATATATTACATTAGATTAGCTCTTATTATCTCTTGATCATTTACTCTTGTGCTTTTAAAAATAAGAAGATGCTCAAAGCTATTGGAACTAATGATTCCAATAAAAATGCTACTCTACCCAGGTTGCTCTAACTGAGGGGAATGAGTCTAAGTGGATACATGAGAATGATGCAGAGCTGTTCTTGACTCTAGAGCAAGGCATGTCTCTCGTATGCAATTATACGCATTTTTCTGATGACAAGGTTTTTTACAGTTATGGAAAACCCAAATAGGGTCTTAAGAAAATGAAAGGATAGAAAGATCATAGTTAGCTATAAAAAATTAATAATAATAAGTAAATGGATGGATAGAAGGACAGAAGTTGGAAGGGATGAGTGAGAGAGAAGTTCAGAAATAAGGTATCATATTCTTTCTTTCTAATGTGTCTTTACGTATCTCTTTTTTCTTCTTAGAATGTCCTACTACAGCTTTTTTTTTTTTTTTTTTTTTGGCCGAGAAAAGAGACAAACTCAATTTTTATTTATTTATTTTTAAAGATTTTATTTATTTATTTGACAGAGAGAGAGACAGCCAGCGAGAGAGGGAACACAAGCAGGGGGAGTGGGAGGGGAAGAAGCAGGCTCCCAGCAGAGGAGCCTGATGTGGGGCTCGATCCCAGAACGCTGGGATCACGCCGCGAGCCAAAAACAGACGCTTAACGACTGCGCCACCCAGGCGTCCCATCAATTTTTATACCTCTCTGAGTTCTTCGGAGAACAAGAAATCGATTTTCTGAAATTTTTGTATTCATTTTGTGCATCACAAATTTTTTCTTTTTACAGACTGCCTTGATTGTGGTCCTATTTCCATTCATCCATAATGCATCCCTTCGCCCAAGTGGAAAGACCATTAGGAACAGAAATATTATCTTATCCTTTGTAGCATAAAGATAGGCTAGCAGTGGGTCTTGCCAGAGGTAGTGAGTAGTGGATTTAATGTATATATCATGGACTATTTTCAGTTCCATTCAATAATGTGTATTGCGTATACTGTGCTAGGCTCTGGGGTTTTAAGATGGCTAGAATATAGTTCTAGATCTTGAGGTGCTTGATGATTTCATTTAAAAATAACCTTTAATAAAGTCCATAATTTTACTTTGACATTCCCCCTATTTTTTATTCTCTAGAAACACTTTTTATGGGGGTCATGGTTTCCTCAAGAGTGAGGTGTTGATGATAACATTCATAACAGAGTGAAGCTGTTTACATTTAACAATAAATCAGAGGAGAATTCTTCAAACGGAAGAAATTAATACATTTTGAAGATATGGAATCACTTTCCCCTAATATCTTAAAGTACAGCTCTAACTTTTAAGTATACAATATGATGAGTCCATTACTGTGACCACTTTTTAATTGTATTACTGATATAGTCCGGATTGAATTCTGGGAGATCTGCAAATAAATATAATAGGCACTGATGCTTCCTCATTAAGAACTAAAGTCTATATTCTAAAAGGTGCAGAAGCAGCAGATCCTGCACATTGTATATCATTATGCCATATATTAAGGAAAATATATTTGAGCCTGTAGTTTAGAAAATATCTAGGATAATTGAATTGGTTACTCTAATTAAGCAATTAGAATAATTTATAATTGCCACAGGTTCTTGTTTTTAACTTTTCAAAGTATACTCATCTATTATTAATCCTGTCTTTCATATTTATATTTATATTTATAAGGATATTTATACATAAGAAAAATGCTATTTTATAAGGAGCATAAGTTTTTTGACTGACTGATGCTGATATTAGTAAATATAGGAAGTAGTTGAGAACCAGCATGGTATGCTACAAGATCACCAGCGTATAAGAAGAGGAAGTGGGTATGTAAGCCTTGGGAGTCTACATCCAGAGAGCACTGGCGTATACAGCATGGCCAACTATGACTCCACTAACTCTGAATGGATCATGTGACTCCATTCTCTGCCCCTCTTAAACCAATTTGGCCTAATCAAGGCATTCACTTATCACTTGTCAGCTAACTTGAACATTCAAGTTGAGTCATTAAGTTTCTTTTCCCAAGAATTTCAGAAATTTAAAATTGAGCACTGAGAAACAAAAGTTACATAAGAATGGGTCATTCCTAAAGAATCTAGGGTAGAGACTATCAGTTTATAGCCATGTGCACAGTAACCACAATAAAGTGCTCAAAAGTTCATGGAAATAAAAAGAACTGCAGACTACAGCAAGGTGGCCTCTGAAAGAGAGAGGAGAAATGGCAGATTTTGCCAGTTGATTTCTGAAGCACCTATCTCTATATTCCCATTCTGGCAGAACAGTTTCTTACTCTAGAATCTGATGGTGCAAGGTACCTACTTCCTCAGCCTTCCCTCTAGCTAGAAAGTGGGTCTGTGGCCCAATAATGGCCCATAAATCTCAAGAAAATAATCTTCTTGGAAAGATTTTATTCTGATCAAAAAGAGGCATACAGGGGCGCCTGGGTGGCACAGCGGTTAAGCGTCTGCCTTCGGCTCAGGGCGTGATCCCAGCGTTATGGGATCGAGCCCCACATCAGGCTCCTCCGCTAGGAGCCTGATTCTTCCTCTCCCACTCCCCCTGCTTGTGTTCCCTCTCTTGCTGGCTGTCTCTATCTCTGTCAAATAAATAAATAAATTCTTTAAAAAAAAAAAAAGAGGCATACAAAAAGAAACTGCTCTTCTTGCCCTTGGGTGGTGTTAGGTAAGGATATGGTGTCTAGAACAGTAGTGGCCATCTTGTAACCATGACATGATAAATGGAATGACCACAGCCTGCGTATTGAAGATAGTTGAGGGGAAGCAGTTATGAAGAGCCGTGGTCTCTGGTGATTTTAAGTTTAGATTCAATTTGTCTATAACTGATGTATTTTTAGATTTCTTGATATGCATGACAAAGGATATCCTTGTGTTTCTAGCCATGGCACTTGGGCATACCTGAATAGCCATAAGCATCTGAATTCATACGCGGTCTTATGTCCTGATCTTTACATCTCAAGTGGATCTATCTCCACGTGGCCCTGATGAACCTGTTTTCTGTGATTTTCTCTAGTCTTCTCACAAAACAATCCCCCCATCCCTTCTCTAATTTTTTCACATGTGTTTCTACTCCTTGCAGATAGATTGGCCTTGACACAGGCTTTCAGTGATACATTTTTGAAGTTAAGAGCTTTGACTATAATCACAACAGAGTTGAATTGTGATGCAACTGTAACCAGAATACAGGTTAGCCCTGTCAGCCTTTCTGGTTATGTCCCACACGCTATTTCAAAAAATGGTTGGAAAATAGAGATGTCATTCATTGACCGACTATTCAATGCTATATAAGAAATGCTATAATAACCATTTTAAGAGCAACTTCAATGCGCATGGTGGCATCATTTAACCTACCATAAAATTGCAGCATAATACCCAATGAAAAAGGGTTCAAGTGTTCAAAGAAGGAAATCAGAATGGAACCTGAATATATTTAATAACTATTTGAACTTTTTCGCGGGGAAGTCATTTAATACTTATCCATTTAGATCCCTTTAAAAGGAAGCGTCTCTCCCCAAAGCCTCTCTATTATGAAGCTACAGTCTCCAGATTGCCAACTCCATTGTCCATAGAGCAGAGCGTGCTTGGAAAAACCTGCCACATAAGCAAGTTCTCACAAGCCTGGGGAGAGATTAAGTACTGCTGTGTGTAACTACTTCCAAAGATGCCTTTGCTTCTCCCGCTTCACTGCTGCTGTGAAGTCGACAATCCTGGAAACGCATTTTGAGGCAGGGAGTTTTCAAAGTGACAGGCTTAAAAAATACAATTCACCTTTTGCCCTTCCCCTCCCAGCTGCAGGATACTAGGCCTCCTTAGAACTCAGTTTTGTAACTCTGAATATGCACCGATATCTTAAATAAATAGGCTAATCTCTCCTGGGCCACAGGTTTCCAGTTGTAGTTTATAGGCTAAATTCCCCCCTTTTAAATGCAGATGATTAAATGGGAGTGTTTGTGATTTAAACAAAACGAAAAACCATCTTTCATTATCTCCTAGTTATACACTCTAATCTCAATTTTCTTACGATTTTGGAGAAATAATTAATAGCAGACTTGAATTGGCTTCAGAATTTCCTCTTACCTAAGCTGTTGCTCGCTCAAACAGAGAGGAAATCAAGTGGAATAAAAAGCATGGGCAGGGAAATCTGTCTTCATTGTTTCTCAATTTTGTGGCCCGAAAGACCTGGGTAATTCGTAATAATGGAGAAAGGAGCTCTGAGTTCTCATTTCACCTCGATATCAAGTGGTTTTATGACATTGGTCACCTAAACTGTTTTCTCATATGTAAAATTAGTATGTTAGAGACTCCATAATCTCTAATAACTCTTGAACATTGGAGTTCTTTCTAATCCTTGATAAAATGTAATTCAATTATTTTAAGGGGAGAGAGAGAAAATTTGGAGCCAGAAAACTTTAGGTTTGAAACCTACTTTCAAATTCCTCAGCTGTATATCTCTGGATACAAAAGTTATCTGCTCAGATCCTCCTTATCCCCCTTTGTAAAATGGAAAGGATGATACCAGTGTGACAATTATGTTGGCAAGAAGCAATGACATCACACATGGAATTGTATTTATTAAGTTACATGGCCTTTTATAACAAACTTTCTATTCCAATAGCCAGCATAATTAGTAGTCTTTAAGAAAAAAAGCACATGGAATATAATTAGCTTTAAGTAAAATCGTATTTAAAATATAATTATTAATTACTGAGAATAAAAATCAGCCAGCTGGAAGCTGTTTGCTCAGCTTCTCTATCTAACTTGCTGCTTGAAGCTGGAACGTCTAGTTTTCACTTGGTAATTCCCATTCCACGTGATGAAAGGGACATGCACAAAGAAATCATAAACTCAGAATTGTGGCACCTCCAGCAACACCACAAAGTGGCCCCAGAGGAACGTACCAGCTAAATAAAACATATGATTGCTGGGCAAATGGCGCTTCCAGATCAAGCCCTCAAACCACTTTTCCAACATGATGTCGTGCCTCAAACCCCCTTGACAGAGAAATTAGAGAAACTCTAGAGCCATCACTATAATTGATTGACTCTATAAGTGTATGGGTGCTCCTGCCAGCTATCAGATATCCAAAGGCAACCTTTACATTAACAGAAGCAGGTGACTGCCCAGGTGATTTGATTTCATATTCTTTAAAATGTAGACATTATTACCTCTAACTCAATTCCTTTCCTTCACTGGAAATAAATGAAGACCCTCCTTCCTCTATTCTTTTGAAGTATTTTAGGTATAAGTTATTGTAGCCATCATCATATCATAATGTAGCTATCTGTTTATAGACACAAGGTCTCCACCAGGCTTTGAAAGACTCTGTCTTAATCTTCTCTGTATCAGTGAGTACCTAGCAGGGTTCTTGGTTGTGCTGATGTTAAGAAAGACTTGATGAATGAATGAACACATGAATAAATGAAATTCCTATCAGACTTTTTTTTTTCCTTTAACCAAAGTTCATATTAATTGTCCAAAACTGAAATAATCATCCTGCAAGAGGTTTTACTGAGTTTTTAGTAATCTTTTCATATTAATGAAAATGAATTTCAGATAATTTCCTGAGAGACATTGCAAATAGAGTACTGAGTGCTGAAGAATAAATTGGAGAAAGCAATAAGCATTGGGAGAGTGGAGGTCCCCAAAACACTCACCAACTCCTTTTTCTCCCATCTGTTTTGCCTGGATAACCCAGCTCTGAATTGCATCAGGTATGATTGCTATAGGCCCTTCACGGAGTAGAAAAAAATTGCGTTGGCTCCCGTCTGTGAAGCTCTCACCATGTGCCGGGGATTGTCTTAGGATTTGAAATAAACTACCCGATTTACTCTTCGCAGTAATGCTAAAAAGTAGCTGTTTTTCAGATGAGGAAACTGAGGCATGGAGAAGTTTTCTGAAGGTTTAAGTGTGGAGTCAGGATTGGAGAGTCAGTCTTGCTCCCAGCCGCAAGGCTGCTGGAACCCAGACCAGGCATCTCAACGCTGTGCCCACTGCTCTGTGCTGGATGTTTGCATTTGCAATGCTGATGCCAGGAAGCATCAGGGGAGCCCGTGCAGGACATTTCTGCACAGCTTTGGTCTAAAGTTCAGTCCGGGGGCAGATTACAGCAGGTTGGAGATAGGACTTGCGGAGAATGTTTGTGTGTCCCGCATGTTTGGCATAGCAGACACCTCTACTCTCTCAAACTTGGCTGAAAAAACAGAATGCCCTGGCTTTGGATAACTCCAACTTTGCACGTATTGTTGATATTGATGTTCTCTCATCTGGATGGGGATGACAGGCGTCTTTTGTCCAGATTTGGCAGATGTAACGAGCAGCGCTGACTCTCTCTGACTACAGTGTAAGCGCCAACATCACAGACCCCTCTAAGCTACCTAAGTAATATAAATGCCCTTCTTTCTTCTGTCTCTACAATTTTTCCTGCAAGTATTGAATACGCTGAAATACAGTGTGATTTATGAAGTAACTGACCTCCAAGTAGCTCTGAATCCTCCCAACCCCCATGAAGAATGGGAGGGAGAACATAACGAGCTAGGGTGAGAGGCCAGCATCCCACGCCAAAGTTGGGTTCCCAGGAGCTTTAACTGCCAGGGCAGTTCAGAGCTACAAGAGGTAGGAGGCAGTCCAACAACAAACTAACCAGAGGGAGTCAGGGGGCAGATGCCAGAGATAACAGCTGCACCCTGAATTCAAGGAGGCAGAAGAAGAAAAGAATGTTAAATGTAAGCACTGCATAGCACATGTTTACTATGTGACTTGCTCTGTTCTACACACTTCTTATGAATGACTTAATTTAATCTGCAGTAGCCACTGTCATCCTCCAGCAAGGAAGGGGCTGCAGATGCTATGAAGTGTTGAAGATGTCCACTAAGGAAGTAAAGCAGAGAGGTGCCCATCAGAAGGCTTATACCAAATCACAGGACTTCACCACTCACAACACAAGGCATGACCCAGGAGGCTGTGCACAGGCTGATTTCAGATTTGTCTGAAGAATGGGCTCCACGCAAGGGAAAGGAGCACAAGGAAATTGCCAAGGGCAACCTTCCTCACGGTTGGAAAGTACAAGTCAGTGGATCTCTCTCTCTCTCTCTTTTTTTTAAAGATTTTTATTTATTTATTTGATAAAGAGAGAAAGAGAAAAAGCATGAGTAGGGGGAGGGGCAGGGCAAGAAGAAAAAGCAGATCCTGAGCAGGGACCCTGAGACCATGACCTGAGCCGCAGGCAGATGCTTAACCCACTGAGCCCCCCAAATGCCTGTCAGTGAATCTCTTAAACTGGCTCTGGGGTCAAGACAAAAAAACCAAGAAGGTCATGCTGAATAAATGTTATTACACCAAGCCAGTCCAATACAACGGGCAGAAAGTACAAAGTACAAATGGTAGGCATTCATCAACGAGATAATAGCTTTTTACTTTATTTCTGAAATAAGACCACTTGTCTCCTGAAATGGTTTTTGCCGTGAAATTACCAGCTCTAAGAGAAGGCTTATCTTTTAGTTACTTTTACACTCCTGTGTGAGGGAATGCATTACATGAGATCTGTAATTTTCCTCTGAGGAACACATAAATCTTGTTTATTTTATAAATCTTGTTTACAGTGTTATTAATGTTATCCTATCTCTTTATCTCTGTCCTCCTATATTTCAGCCAGAGAAATGAGACAAAATTAAAAGGCTAAATTAAATTACTCATATTCTAAGACAGTTACTCTGTTAATGTGAAATTATTACATCCTATTTTTTAGGTCAAAAATGAGTTCAATACCATTTAAAAATACTAGAATTGTTATCTAACTAAACATAAAAATAATATTATTACAACTGTAGTGGTTGGTCTTATTTGTAACAGGAACTTTTCTCCTCATTGAACTCAACAAGTGGGGTATGTGCCAGGTACTCCTCATGGTATGGAAGTGAATGGGGTGAGGTTTCAAACTTAAGCAATACAAGATTCAGTTGGGTCAATAAGTTAATTACACGAGTAGCTGCAGAATGTGCTGGATAATAATGGAAGTATGTTGAGTACCATGACATTATTAGACTGTGGACATCTAAAAGACTTCAAGGATGGGGCACCTGGATGGCTCAGTTGGTTGAGCCTCTGACTCTTGATTTCAGCTCAGGTCATGATTTCAGGGTACTGGGATCAAGCCCCAGGTTGGGCTCCCCATTCAGCACAGAGTCTGCCTGTCTCCCTCTCTCTCTGCCCCACCACCACTCTCTCTCTCTCTTTCTTTCAAATAAATAAATAAATCTTTAAAAGACCTCAGGGTAACAAATGAGTTAGTCCTTGAAGGATGGCTAACCTCTGACAGGCAGGGTAAGGGGCATGGCTTACTAAGTAGGAAGAACAGCATGGATAAGACAGGTATGGGGCAAAGTGCATCTTTTTGGTTCAGTGAGTAGACTCATTGAGCACAAAGGTAGACCATGTGTTGGGAAAGCCCTTAAGACAGGACTTAAAAAGTGATGAGAAATCATTGTAGTGTGTCGAGCTTCCTTTAATTAACTTGTCAGCATGGGGGGAGATGGGTAGGAGAATGAGGAGTTTCTAGAAAAGGACTGCTGTTAAAAAGCTGTTGGGATAATCCACAAAAGAGGTGGTAAGTGCCAGAACCTGGGCTGAGGCAGAAGGGACAACACATTCCATACATATGACAACATCCTTAGGGCTTCGGTCCCAGTGACCTGGTTGGACCAAGAGAACAGGAAAAGCTGTTGATGGTTCCCAGGGTTCAAGCCTTTGTGAGAGAAAGATGATAATATTCACCAAAAGGGGGGTCAGGCCGATGAGCTATTCTGGTTGCGGGGAGGATGAGTTCAGTTTTTGCTATGTGAGGTTAGAGACACGGCAGCATGTTTTAGGAGGAGATGATCAGCAACCAGCTAGAAATGGGGAATGGTTGCTTGGCAAAGGAACCAATGTGGAGCTGTCAACGCAAACGATATCAAAGAACACGCAGGAATGAGATTCCAGAGGAGGAGAGTTTAGAAGAAGATAAGAAAACAGAGTTCAAATAGAGTCTAGGGAAAGACCTATAGTAAAGGGGCCCAAAAATGAGGATTCGGGAGGAGTGAGTTTACGAAGGAAAGGAATAGTTCAAGTGCTGGACGCTGGAGAGAGGTCAAGAATGATGAGAATGTCTGGGATTGTAACAATATTTTATCCCTCTGAAGCAGCAGTTCTGGGAAAGTGGTAAGGGTGGAACACATTTTGCAAGTGGCCCACCAGTGAGTGTGTACAAGGTTGCAGAGAGAGTGAGAGAAAAATACAATTCCAATAATTTAAGAGGGATATTTGCAACAGGAACTTGGTAGAAATGACGATGTCACTTCTCTGTACTAAATCTGTATACGGCATTGTGTTACATGACAACACTAATAAAAAAGACACAGATATTAACATTGGATGATCAATTACATTTATAAATTAATGCACTCACAAACCAATCTTACGAGCCTATTATAATTTTTTTAATATATCCAGATCAAAGTTTGTACGCCTTTAAGTTCATTCAAAATCTTCATCAAATTCTTGGGGCGCCTGGGTGGCACAACGGTTGAGCATCTGCCTTCGGCTCGGGGCGTGATCCTGGCGTTATGGGATCGAGCCCCACATCAGGCTCCTCCGCTATGAGCCTGCTTCTTCCTCTCCCACTCCCCCTGCTTGTGTTCCCTCTCTCGCTGGCTGTCTCTGTCTCTGTCAAATAAATAAATAAAATCTTTAAAAAAAAAATCTTTATCAAATTCTTTCCCTAAATGGAGAAGTAAGTGGAAATATTTTCCTTGTAAAGCCTTTAAGGCTTTTGATATAATTAGAATAGCAGTCCCTGAGGGATCATCTGGCTTCTAAGTCTTACATTTTGGGGGTTTGACTCACTGTTTACCTACACTGAGACTTGAAATTTATCCCCATAAAGAGAAAAGGCCAGATCCTTAAGAAGTTGAAAGTTCCAACAGGTAATTCACGTCATCAAGAGAAACATAAGTTCTGTGCTACGTAGACCAAGTTACCTTGGGAAGGCTTGGGTATCAGAAAATCACAGAAATATGGGTTGAAGACTAAAATTTCAGGCAAGAATGATGAAAATCTAGTTGGTGACCAGTGCCTTCCTCCTTTCTGAGAGCTATATAGTGACTTCAAACTTCAGAATAGACTACTAACGAAGGGGGGAAATGGGCAGGAAAATGTGGGATACGAAAGAAGCTCACAGTGTGAGTAGAAAATACAGGTAGGTGATCCCAGCGGTGGATCTAAAATTCCTTATACCAGCTCCAGAAATGAAGGTAATTTTTTGGCAGTATGTGTATCTCAAAGAGGAACAAATAGCCTCATGAATATTATTTTATCATGCCCATGTATAGCTTGGAATATACAAAACAAAACAAAAAAATGGGGCTCTTTGGGCTGCAAATTCTAAGTTTTATCATTATCTCAAATCAGGTAAAATAACATACCCTTTATTCTATTTCCTCTTAATCAAATTGTGCTACAATATTTTTTAACTTGTCGGATTTTCCTGTAGCTTTCATGTCTGTCCACAGGGACACAATGACTTCCTCCCTCAAAATACTCTGTATGCTTTACTATAAGAACATGTTTTATTTTATTTTATTTTATTTTATTTTATTTTATTTTATTTTATTTTATTATTTATTTTTTTACTGTTTTGGTCCCTGAGAAAAACCGAATTCTTCTGGAGCATAGGTCATGCCGTGAGCTTGGAGAGGCTCAATACACATTTACAGAATAACCTTAATAGAACGAAAGAACTACTTCCTAAAGCAATGTCTATGCACAGAAAGAGTTGTGGGTTGTTTTTTTTTTCCCTCTGACTTTCACAAAAATAAAGGGCTAATATCACCAGCGGGCAAATTTTGTAAAATTACTCTCCAAAGTGCTTCAACAAAACCTGCCAGCACAACTCAAGCCCAAACTTCCCCCTTCCCTGCTTTGTAGCAAAGGGCCTCCCTGGGATAGGCTGCCAGTCATGCAGTCGAGAGCCAAATTGTTTCGTGGATTTGGGAAGTGGACAGATGTTCTCCTGGGATGATGGAGACAGGCACCGCCACATACATTTTCACTTGACGTGTTAACCAATATTCTTAGCCAATTATTCAGAGGCGACCAGCAGTTAATGCATGCAAAGGCAGGAGCTAGAATCATCACTCATGGCTCCCACTCAGCCCCAAACTCCTGCCAACGTGCTAAATTCCTCTCTCGCTCTGAAAGACACGGAGTTCATTTTGTGTGCCCTTGGATGTGCTTCTTGAGGATTATATTAGAACATCGAAAGCTGATTATGAAATGGTCATTGTGGATGAATAAATAAAAGAAAACAAAACAAACGCTGAGGATATATGCCTCAAAATACTGAACCGTAAAGAATGGGTTTTACATATGAGAATGCATTTGAGGTCTCAAATTACCCCGAGGCATTGGAATAGTGTAATAAAAGCAAGAGCAGCTGGGCCACACCAGTGATATACTGTGATAACTGCTACTAAGCTCATTTGCAAAAGAAATATGATGTAATAAGATCTATCATTTTTAATGGAAAATAGGAAAAAAAATAAAAAGATGATGTGGTCCGTTTTGTTCAGAGAGATGACAGCAAAAGAAAGTCAACGATGAGAATCCTCACTGCCAAGCATCCGTATGCACAATATGCCACTTACCTCTGCCAGGGCTCGGGCCTTTAAGCAATGCGGACTGGGACCTGGGACCTGGAAAATAAGAAAAGAGAGGGATGCAAGGCTTGTTTCTAAGAAGCTTGCAATCTAACCATCATTTTAAAGGTAGCTTTTTATATTTTAAAAAATATAGGTTTTTTTTAATTTCTAGGGGAAATTGTGCTACATTAAAAATATGTAATAGCCATTTCTCTAATTGTTTTTATAGACAAATGTATCCAGGTGGCAGAATATATGATTGTACCTGTTAGTGGCTGGTCAGTAAAACAGAAAGGCTCTGATTTCTTTTTTCCAAAATAAACAATAAAATAGGGATAATTGATCAAGTGATGGTGACAAACCAAACAAGGGGCTAGCCACCCAGAGATTGACAATTGCAGGAAACAGCTACCACCCTTAGGGCAGAAGGTACTGGGGGACACCAGGAGCTGATGACATACTCAGTGAGTGGGACCCATGTGAATGGCTGGCCTGTGGAAGCTGTGACCACGGAAAGAGGAGCTGAGAAAAGCGAGAGCAGAAACCACCAAGGAGACACAGACACTGCATTAAAACTGTAGGCAGGAGTAGTGGGAGAAGTATCTTGCTTCTTCCTTCCTTCCACTCTCAAGTCTCCTGCCATGCTTCCCATCAGTGAACCCAGCCAGGAACTGGCTAGCACGGGATCCTGGGATGGAGAATTATAGACAGAAGATCTGTTCCGGGTCAGAGCAGAGCAGAGCAAAGGTAAGGAAGGGAAGTGAGAGCAACCTGGAAAAAGACCAACGCTGTTTCCAAAGACTAGCCTTGTTATCCACCCATAATCTCTCTCCCAAATGACTGCAACAGTCTACTGTAGTTCTCCCTGAAGGAATTCTGATCTCTCTCTAACCTACTTTCTATTCTGCAGAGAGTTTGATCTCTTCAAATGCCCCATCCTGATCATGAGGCACTCTGGTCCCTTTGAAGCTCTTCACTGTCTTCTATTGCTCTTGGGAGAAAGACAAAACATGCTTTGTGCGACCCACAAGGTCCTTCGTGAAGTCTTGGGCTACCTCTCCAGGCTGATCTCACTAAGCACCCCCTTCCTGTCTGCACTACAGTGGCTCTGGTCTTCTTGACCTGTTTTTACTGATTCGTTCACTCATTCACCAAAACTTTATCAAAGGGATACTTTCTGTCAGGCATTTTTCTTCACTCCAGAGAAAGAGCAGTTAATAAAACAGATGCAGTACATACTTACCTGAAGGATGGTGGGGTTCTTTGTTTGTTTCTTTGTTTTAGCGTATGAATGTGGAAGGACAGGCACTAAGTAAGACAAAAATATAGATTTTTTAAGGTAGTTAACAGTGCTGTGAAGAATGCTTCCATGTACAACAAAAGCAACATTAGGAAGTCCTTTCTAACCCTGTGACATTTGGGCAAATACCTAAAGGAAAAAAGGGCTGTATCTCCTATACGATGGCTGTATATGCTGTATGTAGGCAAAAAGCTTACCAGGCAGAGGGAAGGGCAAGTGCAAAGTCCTTGAGGAATAAGCATAAAATTCTAGAACTTTCCATGTCAGTACTTCAGAAAAGGATTTCATACTTTTCTCTCACCCTGTATTGATTAGATCTTATAAGGTAAAATTCCCTGCATAAATTCAAATGTAAATTGTATATTTGTTGGTATGATAGGTTGATAAACGGTTACCTCAGCTATTTGACTGCATACTCTATGAGGGTAGTGACTAGATTTCTCTTGGGAAATAGGTTTGCTGCATAAAAGAGAGGCTTCAAAAACAGTGACTTCAGAAAAGACCAAAGCATGTTTCTCCTGCATATAACTGTAATGATGAGACTGGCAGCTCCATGATGTCAAGAACCCAGAGTCTCTACTTTATTTCCCTGGTGCCCCTAGAGTATTTCTGTCCTGGCCAAGATATTTCATCAGTATATTTGCAATCCAGGCAGCAGAAGAGGGGAAGATGTGCAGGAGCAAGAAAAGGACAACATGCCTTCTCCTTTACAGTGAGAATCCAGAAGTCACACGCATCACTTCCCCTCCTATTCTGTTACACAAACCTAATCGCATGACCACACTGAGCTTGAAGGAGGGCTGGCCAGGCATGTGCCCTAGTAAAAAAGTTATTTCCATGAAAGAAGGAAGGGACAGATACTGGGAGATACCTGGTAATATCTACTGTACCAAGCAAGAGAAACAAAGAAGACAGGGGCCAGAGATACATGTGACAGCCAGTGTGCTTGTAGCAAACTGAATTGAGTGAGTGAATCAAGAACACGTTATCCATTTTGACGAGAAGCGTGTGGGCTTATGGTTGGATGCCAGAGAATAACCTAACAACAGCAACAGCAACAACCACCACCACCACCACCGCCACCACCACCACCACCACCACCACCACCACCACCACCACCACCACAACCCAAATCCTGCAAGACATCTAAAGAGGAAGCTAAAGGTGTTTGTCAGGTGTTATACTATGCAGTCCAGTCACAGCTTAAATTGGGAGGGGG
This sequence comes from Ursus americanus, assembly GCF_024610735.1. Taxonomy (NCBI): domain Eukaryota; kingdom Metazoa; phylum Chordata; class Mammalia; order Carnivora; family Ursidae; genus Ursus; species Ursus americanus. The sequence goes on from NC_142134.1 coordinate 69,058,472, forward strand.
CATAAATCAGGTTCACACATCAGTGCCTAAGGTGAAACGACTTCAGTGCTGAAATTATCATTATATTTCCTTAGAAAAATGGTACACTGTGAACCAATGAATCAATGATCAATACATCCTTCCTATCCTGTTTTTTTCATTGATACCAGATGAAGGAGCAGCCCTTTGTTTAAGAGTTGGGGTGTATGGAAAACTCTTGCTTTGCCTTTAAACTTCAGAATCTAGTTAGAGCCATAGAATAGAACTGAAACCAACTACAGATCCTTATAATCTATTAGGCCTGCCCTAGAAAATGCACTCATAGAGTAGAATGCCAAATAGAATGGTCTACTCCAGGAAGAGGAGGAGGCAAACGTTTTCTGTAAAGGGCCCGATAGCAACTATTTTAGGCTCTATGGGTCATATGATCTGTGTTGTGATTATCCAGCTCTGCTGTTGTAGCACTGAAGCAGCCATAGACAACACATAAATGAATGTTCATAGCTGTTTCCTAATAAAACTTTATTGACAAAAGCAGGTGGCAGCTGGATTTAGCCCAAGAGCCCTAGTTGGCTAATGCCAGGTTTCAATTGTTACTTTAATCTCTTTTCTTGGAGGGGTGGGAGGAGCATATTTTCTTCTTTATTTCACAGAAGTTAAATGAACCCATGAGGCTGCTCTCCTTAGCAAGGACCCTAATACCCTATCATGGTGTTTGCTCTCTTGTTAACTGTGCAGCATAAATAATTCAGGAAGCAGAAGTGGAAGAAGGAATGGCCAGAAGTAAGTGAGGACTTCGTAGAGGAGGCAGAGCTCAGCTAAATTATAAAGGATGTTATTTATTTAGAATCCCTAAGAGCTTATACAAGTTGTGTCATTCAATCCTCCAACGCTTCTATGTACTTCCATAACCACAGAGAGGTTAAGAAACTTTCTAAGGGTCCCAGAGCTAGCAAGAAATGGGGCCAAACCAAGATTTCAACTCAGATGCTTCTCATTTGTTTTGCTATTAGCCTTCTGAATTTGAATGGCTTAGGGAAGTTGGGACTTGAGGTTATTGCCTTTCAATATCAGGAGCTCTATGCCCCTCTCATCAATCCATCTCATTAATACTCAGGTCATTTTCAGGGATGTGGCCCTTACTTTGCATCGTGTGGTCATAAACCTAATAAGGAAATAAAAGATTTCCAGAATGTTTATAGCATTGTGCTAGGGGGATACCAGTAGGTCTTAGAAAAGAAGAAGCATTTGCTTTCTATAATATCACAATGCAGGATGTTTGCAACAACTCCCAAGTCTGAACTAGGTCAAACTCATAACTATTATCCATATTTAAATTACTTTCTGAAATACAAGTTCCTTGATTTCAAATATTTACCACCAGGCAGAAACAAATTAACATTTTTTTTCTTTCTATTATCCTCCTCTCTCTGAACGACAGCAGTGGCTCACCAAGACATGAAAGGATCCCATACTCCATGGCTGTACCCACCACATTAAAGACCAGTGTAAACAGCAGATTTTAATTAGAATTTGGAAAAAGCATTTCTGTTTAAGTAAAATAAAAACACAGGTGGTTTAGTGAGTTCACTCTGAGTCTAAACCCCAAAACACTATTTAAAGAGCAAAGTGGTTAAAGGATTTCGTTTTTCTGGTCAGCTTTACCCCAGGTAGAAACAACAACCCTACCATTCCTGACGGCATGGGGTGATCATGTGCGCTGGGCTCTGGGCCAGCTCTTTCACGCTTTCACATTCTCTAAATGGAGAAAAAGGCTCTACAGTAAAATGTCAAGCAGTTTTCAAGCATAATATCACGCATGCCTTAATTTTTCCCTTAGCTATCTTAAATTTTTGTTAGAATCATGATATTCCTGGGCCCCTGACTACTGCAACTTTCCCCTGCCCCCAACCACTACCACCCTTAGGGGACTTTGCTTCTCCTTTGGAGTACCTCTTGTTACAACCCATTTCATCAGCTTATGTTTGGGGTTTTTTCTATTCTCTGTTAACAACCAAATCAATGGTTATCTTTGGAGCATACATCTGGCTAGGAAATCATCCCAAACTCAAACTAATGACTGATTTGCTGACAATTACTCATCAGTGTCATCACTGAAGATCTAATTTGGTCTCATCTTGAATGCTGGTTGGACAACTAATACTTAATGAGTGAAAATCGAGGCTGAAGTGACATTCTGTTTATCGAGATGAAATCAAGGGCTGGTGTCTGTCAATGGCAGGCGCTAAGTACGAATCACGAGGCTTTTTAGAACAGGGCTGTTTAGGTGCAAATTCAGACTTACCCACTCTCCAGCTATTAGAAACGACGAAAGTTACTTAAGCTTTCTCTTGTTTAATGTCGTCATCTGTAGAATGGGAGTGATGATATGGTATCCAAGTCAGAGAAGTACTTTGAGGACTACACAAGTTAACATATACGAGGCATTAAAACACAGGCTGGCATGTAGTTTGTGCCCCTGGAACATCTTCTATTATTACTGAGATGGTATGGGCCAAAGGTTGAGAGCCTGTGCTATGTTAAGTGCTCAACACACATCATCTCATTTGCTCTCCAGTCCACTCTGGAGAGTTGTGTATTCGAGAAAAAAGACCTCAGAGATTTATAGCTCCAAGTTTTACAGTGGTAAGATGGAGAAGCCTGTCTGAAGGCTCCTAAATTCATAAAACACTAGCAGAATGAAAAGATTTAAGGCTATTTTTCTCATTGAATAAATGTAAATAAGGTAGGATGTCTTCTGAAGCACACACATCTACAAGCGTTGTAATATATATTTGCATATGGACATACTTCCTAAGCACAGTAAATGTTTGCAAAACTATTTATATTGAAATACACCATCTCCTTTAAAATCATCAAGAATACTTTATACCTTAGGACAGATGCTGACTCGGGTTAGAAGCACATTTCAGGAGCATTGATCTTGCAGCGAGCACCTTCTCATCATTCTTGCCCATTTATATTACTATTTGGGGGAAATTAAAGGTGTAGTTGTTTTAACGATGCTTTTATGTTTCCTTGGAATTCTCTGTAATATTTCTCAGAATACTCACTCTTAAATTAAATGCATGGCATATTATGGCGGTTGTTTGGGCTTCTTTGTGGCATTTTCATCTCACTTAACTTCCTTTCCAGGCTATTGATTTCTTAGTGCATTTACTGCACCTTCACTATCTTTTACATGGCACTATTATAGGATATTTTTTAAAAGAGTTTAAATTATAATAACAGTAAATAATGTAAGCTCAGGAACTGGAGTCACCAAAGCATTTGTAGAGGTTCCTGTACGGGCAAATCACCATGAGGGCCAAGTAAGACCAATAAGGCTTATTGCCATTTCTCTTTAACATGTAAACGGCACTTCATTGTGATGATATTAAGGTACAATATATTATTTACTTGAATTGTAAGCTTAGAAATCCTGTGATTCTTGATAAATTTTGAATATTTGGAGAACACCACATAATTTCAAATTGGTCACATGAAATTATATCTGTACATCACATCATATGATTATATTTCAGTTTCATATTAAATCTTCCATACCATTTATGAGTGGGGCAAAGAGCTTACTCTTTTCCATTTTCCATATCCCCTTTGAGTTAGTCTTATGGTTCTTCTGCTGTGCTACTCATAGTTGATTTCATCTGAGCATCATGACATTTAGGACAAAATGTCCTGTTTTAGTGCAAGGCATTTAGTACTTCTGGGCAAAAATACCAGTAACCCCAGACATTGTGATGACGAAAATGCCTCTACCCATTTCATAAAGCCTGATAGAGAGTTAAAATCATTCCCGTTTAAAATCATTGGATGCCAAAAAGCCTTCTTTCCCTGCCAGTCCATTGACTACCTTGCACATTTCCTGTTTTCTGATAGCACACCCACCCTGGTCTACTCTACCTTTCAACATGATGTGGGGCAGAAGAAAATGCAGTGACAGGGAGCAAAGGAACTGTCTAAGGGGTGAATTCTGGGATCTGGGAAAAAAATTCAGAGAGGAACCTAGAGGACAGATCAAACCACATGAACAATAATAGATACCAAAGTTAGTAATAAATTGAACATTTCCTGCATATCAAGCATTGTATTAGATGCCTTATCTGGATTGTTTTTGCCTTTGTCCTCACAATAAACCAGTGTGGTGGATATACGTCATGACCTAAGTCTACACATCAGGGAACGATTTCATAGTATTTGGGTAAGTTAGTTATTGTTCAGTTTTGTTGATTTAGGAGAGAAGATACAGAGATAAGAAGGAAAGAAATGCATTACAGGACAAAAGAGAAAGAAAGGTCTTGCCCTTCAAAGATTCACACATCGTGTAGGATGTCAGAATATCATGTTAAGTTGATTTTAAGCCTCAGGAAGTGGATAGCACCAAAAGTTTATTTAAATTTCTTAAGT